>NC_056749.1:627287431-627587431 GCF_019279795.1 Protopterus annectens
TTATTTGGGTGGGAGACAAGGATCCAGTCCAATATGGAGCCTGGGGGTTATTTTTATTGGGTCTAGTTATACCATTAGTAAGTTGAGAGAAGTTATATAGATTGATGGATATGGTGGGGTTTTTAGCAGTAATTCTATTCCAATTGATGTTAACATCTCCTAGAATATATATCTCAGACTTGATATTGGTCTTGGCCCATTGAAGAATTTCCTCAAGAGTATTAATATTATTTCCTGGGGGAATATAGAGGGCTATGGCACAAATGTTCTTATGATTATTTAGTTTAAGGGTGCCAATGACTAGTTCAGCGTTGTTGAACTGAGGAATTGGATTTTGGTAGGGGGTGATGGAGAGTAGGCTGGAGTATAAAAGGGCCACTCCTCCTCAATTTTTTTTTTGGGCGATCATGTCTGAGGGTTTAAAATCCTGGATGTAGGATTTCTGAGTCCGCTATATTGGGTTTTAGCCATGTCTCTGATATGGCTACTATGTCAGATTGGGCATGGTATAACCAAGCATGAAAATGGCCTATTTTGTTTTTTAGACTCTGGACATTGATGGTTAGGAGTCTGAGATTTTTAGGGTTGGAAATATGGGTGGTAGTAGGGGGAGTTGGAGTGTTGTTTATAGTAGGTCCTGGGTTGGGGTGTATGTCACCTGCTAGGAATAGGTGGTTGAAGGGGAATGAGATCAGGGGTTTGAGTTTACTTTTAGAGCATATTGTGAGGAATAGTAATGATTTAGAAGTATGATGTTTCATACAGGTAGGATGTTTTAGTTTGAAGCAGAGAAGTGGATGCAGTTGTATTAGGTTCGGAGATACTGTGTGGAAGTGAGATAAGGTAAAAGGATGAATGTTGGTAAAGGTGATGGTAGGGTGAGGAGCGGATAGGATTGAGAGGGGTAATCTGAGAAAGGAATAAGAGGTAGCATGGTATAGAGGAATTAGAAGTAGTAGGCAGAGGCTAGGGATGAGAGGGGTGTGACAAGGCATGGTATGGTGTAGGATTACAGAAAGAAATGGCAGATGGGTTTGTGAGTGAAGGAATGGGGGAGTGGGGAAGTAGATAGATGTAAGGAGTGTATGTGAGTGTAAGAGGGAGGGGTTTAGAAGAGGGTGAAAGTACCTTGTTGATTGGGAAAGACAGGGAGAGAGATGGTATTAGATGATTGGATGGGGAGGGGCTTGTAAGGAGATGTGTGTTGGTTGGTAGGGAGGAAGGGGAGGGGCTGTATAGCTGCAATAAAGATAGGAGCACTGGGGGTGGGTGGAATTTGGGGTGGGGTAAGGGAGCGGAGTGAGCCCACAGGGCGAATGGAGTGGGTAGACTCAAGGAAAGAAGGCAGCAGGGCAGTGTGAAAAAACAATCAGTCTGATGAAGGTAAGTACAGAGGGAGGTAAGCAGGCTGATTAAAGGGATACTTGTGGTACTGTACTAAGGGAAAGGAGAAGTGGGGTACCCCATCGGTGGACAATGTCCAGGAACATGTCCCTGTGAAGCATCCATTCATGGGGTTGTGTTTTGGACCTGTTCAATGTGTCTACCAAAACATTCAGGTTTGAGGGAATGTATACTGCCTGAAGATGTGTCTGCAGTTTGATGGCCAGCTCCCACACTTGCAGGGCTAGTCTGCACAGGAGGTAAGACCTGGTTCCCCCCCTTTTCTTCACATTGTCTGCGAAAATGTTTAAGGGCCCTGGAATGAGGAGGGGCTGAAAGGCCCGAAGTGCCAGCAGCAGTGCTCTTATTTCTATTATGTTGATGTGATCCTTTCATTGAGAGGGTGACCAGGTGCCTTGTGGTTTCATGGAGCCAAAGGCTGCTCCCCAACATGTGTCTGAGGTGTCTGTGTATACCTCTTGTACTGGTGAAAGAGATGAAGTTGGAGGCCTGGGTTGGCAGATATTTGGTGAATCCACCAGGTTGTTTCCCTCTTCAGGCAGGGAAAAGGGGGAATTTGGAACTCTACTGGGTGTGCATGTTGTGTTCACACCAATTTCAGGAACCACTGCAATTTCCTCATGTGCATTTTTGCCAGAGGGAGCATAGGAATGGTGGATGCCATGAAGCCCAGGGTTCTGAGAGAGGTTCTGGCTGAAATGTCAGAGAGAGGGATGAGACTTTGAATGAAAGCACTGAGCTCCAGGGCCTTCTGAATGGGAAGGGAACCTTCATGAGGTCTGTTTGGATCCTGCATCACAGGAAGATATAGTCCTGTGATGGGGACAGAAAATATTTTTGGCATTTTATAGTGAATCATAGGGAAAGGAGGATGGAAACTGCATCACTGAGAATTTGCTTTAGTGCCTCTGACCTGAATGTTTGCAAAAGAAGGTCATCCAGGTATGGGAAAACTTGGATGCTCTGCAGAATGCCACAACTGGTGCTAGGCATTTTGTGGATACTTTTTGATCAGTAGAAAGACCAAAGGGCAAAGCTGAAAACTGAAAGTATCTGAAGGCTACAGCGAACCTTAAATATTTCCTGTATCTGGGATGAATTGGAAATGTGAGGGTAGGCGTCCTTTATGTCTGTTGAGGCCATGAAGGCTTGAGGCAAGTGTGATGACCCACCACTGAACCAGTAATCAAAGCACCTCAGTCCTCACCACTGGCACCAGTGGGGGATGTATAATGGGAGAATAGCAAGTACACACACAGTATTTCCAGATGCAGCTCTGTACATCAAGTGCAATTTCCCTTAACAGCACACAGAGACCACAGTCAAGGGGCTGGTTTCTGCCTCTTTCTCCAGATCCCCAGTAATACTCCCCACTGGCATAATTATAGAGTTGAGATCTCAGCCAAGTGACCCAGCCAAGACTTTCAGCACCCTTTGTGTCACGGCCCAAGTAGCTGACACCCACACACTTTGAGGTTTGATTTATACATAAACACACACATACACACACACTTGGGAAAGGCCGACAGGTTTACTAGCTATGCCCCCTTCTGCCCAGACTATAAGGTAGTTACCACTGCCACCAGCCATCTCTTTATCAGCTATTTTAAGATCCTTAACAAAGGGTGTCCAACCTTAACTGTGTAATATTAATATTAACACAAATGTTAGTTTGACGAAGAGCAAGGCTATTAGGAGTGGCCCACACAGTGTCCCAAATAAATATGCAAGTACTCTCAAAACTTAAATACCTCTACACAGATCAGCCACAATGAAAGGTTTAAATATATTTAATAATAAATAATAAAAGAACAAGACAATACTAAGAAAGAAGTTATATACGTACCATAACATTCCATGTGAGTTGTCCATCTCACCTTCATTCTTTACTGATGGGTTCAGAACCGATCCTCGGTTCCGACTCGGCCATTTACTAAAGCTCGAGGTCTTCAGCTAGCTCATGGCACACTCCCTATCCCATGATGCTGCAGGGCATTCCCTAGATCTTGTTTGCTGATATAGAAATAGCTAGTATGTACTCAAATATATTTGCATAGAGAAAAAAAGGAATTATTGTAAGCTGGTAAGCTAAGAAAAAAGGGTAAAAAAAAACATTAGGTGCCAAATTGTGACCTCTCGTTCCTCCAGGAGCAAAAGGAAGGGGGTTAGGAGGGTGAGACGTAAGAATGAAGGTGAGATGGACAACTCACATGGAATGTTATTGTAAGTACATAACTTCTTTATGTGAAATTGTCTTGTCTCACCTTCATTCTTTACTGATGGGGCAGTGCCCCAGCACCATTTTTCTTGGGTGACTCATGGGAGTATATTCTTCAGAACAGTTGTGCCAAAGCTGGGCCTGTCCCTAGAGGCCAAATCTACTTTGTAATGAGTGATAAAGGTATGAGGTCTTGCCCAGGTAGCTGCTGCACAGATGGTATTTATTGGTAGTTTAGCATGAAAAGCAGAGGAGGTAGAAACAGCTCTAGTAGAACGAGCTTTTACCTTGTCTGTTAGCTGTTTGTTTACTGAGTTATAAGTGAACAAAATGCAGTCTGACAGCCACCTTGATAGAGTAGTTTTTTGCTACAGGCATGCCTTTTTTGCATTCTGAAAAGGATACAAATACTTGGTCAGTTTTCCTGAATTCTTTTGTCCTGTGTAGATGGAAACGCAACTGCCTATGAACACCAAGTTGGTGAAGCATATATTCTGCCTTATTGCCATACTTGGGAAAGAAAACTGGCAAATCTATAGAATGATTCAAATTGGAATCTGAACATACTTTTGGTAGAAAGGTTGGGTTTGTCCGGAGTGACACCCTGTCATTGTGGAACAACAAGTGTGGTGGTTTTATAGATAAGGCTTGTAACTCTGAAACCCTCCTAGCCAGTGTAATTGCCACTAGGAAGATGGTCTTCCATGTTAAGAACTTTAAATCACATAATGCTGACAGCTGAAAGGGAGGAAGAATTAATCTTCATAGTACCAGGTTTAGGTCCCATGGTGGTAGCAGAGGCCTGATGGGTGGTCTTAAAAGATTACTGCCTCTCAGAAAAACCTTCGATAGTCTATGGGACATAATATTTGGACCTTTATTCCCAAAGTAAAAATTTGAGATTGCTACTAGTTGTACTTGAATAGTAGCTGCAGCTGCCCCCTCATTAATCAGTTTTGTCAAGAACTCTAGGATGGAAGATATAGGTGCTGAATAAGGATCAGTGTGATTTTGTAGTACCCAGATTGAAAATCTTTTCCATTTGCTGAGGTATAATCTTCTGGTAAATGTCTTGTGAGAAGAAATCAGGATGTGTTGTGCTGTGGATGAAAGGTTTTGTAGCTTGGCTATGTTTGGAATTGGAGCAGCCAAGCTTTCAACTTTAAGGTCTGAAGGGATGGATGAATGGATCAGGAGATCTGGAACTGGGTCCAGAATCCAAGGCTCTTCCTGAAGATGAGGCCGTAGGAAGGAGAACCAGATCTGTTAAGGCCAGTAAGGGGCTACCAGGATTAATGTCCTTCTCAACCTACTGGCTTTCTGAAGAACTGTGGGTATCAGTGGAAAGGGAGGGAAGAGCATAGAGGAGACCCAGGGGCCAATCGTGTACAAGTGCATCCCTTGGGAACTCCCCCGGAGGGAGGATTAGGGCAAAGTAGCTGCTGCATTTTGTGTTCATGGGCATGGCAAAAAGATCACAGCAAGGCTAGCCCCATTTTCGGAAAATCATTTCCGCCACTTCTTGTTTCAGCGACCACTCGTGAAGCATTAGAATTGTCCTGCTGAGTTTGTCTGCTACCATGGTGGACTTCCCCGGGATGTGCACTGCTATCAGAAAATGTTGGGAGGATGTCACCCACTGCCATACTCTGAGAGCCTCTCGACAAAGGGGATACAATTTGGTTCCTCATTGATTGTTTATGTACCAAACCACTGACATATTGTCTGTCTGGACTGTAATTGTTCCCAGTGGAAGAGAGTGTTGAAACGCCTGCAATGCTAGAAGCACCGCTCTCTTCTGTAGGACATTGATATGCAAATGGGCCTCATGATCCTGCCATGTGCCTTGGGCTGTCATTTCCTGATAATGCCCCCCCTCCCTGCACCCTATCTGGGAGGCATCTGTTGTCACTGTGGCCAGAGTGGATGAGAGAATGTAAGAACGACCTAAGGTTACTTGTTCTGAATGTAGCCACCAGTGAAGGTCCCTTTTGCAAGATTCTGTTAGAATTATCTGATGCGACATCGGAAGTTCTTGTTTGGACAATTGTGTGAATAGGAGCCACTGTAAGATCCTCATGTGCATCCGAGCTAGGGGGAATCACAGTGATTATTGCTGCCATCGTACCCAATACCTTGAGAACTGTTCTTGCCTGAAACTTTGTTTTTGAGAGGAGGTCTCGAACCTGTGCTCGTAGGGTTTGTATCCTGTCTGGCAGAAGTTTAACTGTCATTGTCATGTTGTCTAATTCTGCACCTATAAAAACAATATGCTGAGATGGCAATAAGGCAGATTTTTCTTAGTTTATCGTTATTCTTCCTAATTGAGCACAGGTATTCAAAATGGTGTCTGTTGCTTGCTAAAGTAGATGCTTGATGGTGGTGGTTAGGAGCCAGTCATCTAGATTTGGAAACACCCGGAATCCTGAACATCTCAGGTGAGCTGTAACTACTGCCATACATTTGGTGAACACTCTGGGGGCTGGAGTGAAACCCACGGGCAGGGCTCTGCATTGGAAATGACTGGCTCCCGCCGAAAGCGCAGATGACTCCTGGATGGCCTGTCCATTTTTATGTGATAGTACGCATCCTGGAGGTCTATAGAGCACATCCAATTGTCTTTCCCCAGAAAAGGGAGTATCAACTGCAGTGTGACCATCCAGAACTTAGTCTTTTTTACAAATTTGTTTAAATTGCTGAGATCCAGTATGGGTCTCCAATCCCTTGTTTTCTTTGGAACTAAAAAGAACCTTGAGTAAGTTCCAGATCCTATCTGTTCTGCAGCGACTGTTTGAACAAATCTTTTTTCTAGCAACTTTTGAATTTCTATCATTGCTTGCTTCCTGTAACTGTGTGGAATGTCGGGAATCCTTTTTTCATTAGTGGGGGTGGGATGGAAAAGGGTATAGAGTAACCTCTGGGTATGATCCTTTGTACCCACTTGTCTTTTGTTATTTTTAGCCAAGCGTCTGGGTACAAAGATAAGTGACCCCCAACTGCCTCCAGAGGGGAACAGATGGGCTTCCTTTCAGGAACGCTGAAAGGGCTTGCCAAAGAATGATTCCTGATCACCCTGATTTTATGGACCCCCTCTGCCGCATGGCCAGTGCCTTCCATTATTCCCTCCTCCTCTGCCCCTGGAGGAGGGTTCACCATATATGTTGAAAGGCTCTCTGGGATTTTCAAAACCCCATTTTTCCTCCTCTTTGGCCCTTGGGATAGTGTCTAGAAGGAGTGGAAAAATAGACTCCCACAGCAAGGAAAGTCCTTCCTTCCTGTTCACACCTGGTCAGTGTTTCTTTGAATTTAGACCTGAAAAGTGAGGAACCATTGAAGGGGGTCTTAATGAAGGATGACTTCAAGGGTTCTGTAAACAAACACAAGTGCATTCAAGAATGTCTCCTAAGGGCAATTCCTGAACCCGCTGACCTACTCGCTCCATCGGCTGCATAGCAGATGAGCCTCATGGATGAGTTAACTACTGAATTAAGGGTGGAGAGCTGGGAAGATACTTTATCTGACACTCCTGCAGCTACAGTATCCAGTAGAGTATCTCCAAGCTCCTTTAAGAGATCTCTCTGTAACCTGGTGAAGTGAGTGAGGTAATTCAGGGACCGTAATGTAAAGGTCACTGAAGAGAGCATGTGCTTACTGTATCTGTCCATTGTATGCAACTCCTTGTTCAGGGGATGGACAGATGTGGATGTTTCTGATAGCTCCGTTTTGGTGGCTGCCGCCAACACCATAGCAGCTACAGGAACACCTTTGGTCAGAAAATTCTTGTCTTCTGGGGATGTTATAAATTTATTTGGCCTCCTAGGGACAGGTTCCACTGTCTCTGGAGACTACCACACCTTTCAACAAACTAAATCCATGAGCTCATCGACAGGTGTAGACACCCATGTTTGTGGAAGGTCGCGACTCAGAAGCTTTCAGGTAAATGGACTCCTCGTCAAAAGGGGTAATGGCTTCTAGCCGCCTCTCTAAGGACTTCCAAGATGTCTGCAAAGGAGACATCTTCAGAGGGCGACCATGGGGACCCTTCTGATTCATCGAGGTCCGTGTCTGATGTGAGTGACTCCTCCGGTGAGTCCAAATGTTGCCTCTTGCATAGTTTCTTTCGGGCTGCCTCTTTGGATGGGGCATCCAGCGAGGTTCCCGAAGGGAGGGGTTGACCCTCTGGGGCTTTCTGAGGCTTCGGGTCTCTGTGATGTGGGATGGGTTGTGCAGAAACAGATACCGGTTCCTTAGGGAGATGAATAGGAGGATCTGACAGAGAGGATGCCCATGGGGACAAGGCTCTCCTCATAGCCGCAAAAGCCCTCTTCCTGTGATCCGAGGAAACCTCCGGCTCCAAGGAGCCAGAAGATCCCCCCAGCACCCCAGGAGAAGGCTCCGAAACTGAAGTAGGAGTCGAGCTCACCAGAGCTGAGGCCCCAAGAGGCAAGTTCGAAACTGATAAAAACTCGGTCCGACTGTCCTTCCTGGACCCAACCAGAGAGTGTCAGCCCCGGACCCCTCCGATGGTACCGAGGTAGTCAGAGCAGTTGGAGCCAAAGATGCTGATGTAGGTCTTGGCCACAATGGGTCCTTCTCTCTTGGTTCCACACATTCTAGCTCCGACGCCATAGTCTGGGTCAGAGGAAGAGGAATCGAAGTTGAAGAGTTTGGTCTGGTCAGTTCTGAAGCCGATTGGATCAGTTCTGACAAAATTTTGACCAGCGCCGGTGTCCTCAATAGTTTCTGCACGAGACGGTCCATATCATAGTCTGACAGACTCCTGGAAGAATGAGAGTTTGGAGTTAGTGATGCTACAGACTAGGGAATTGGTGACCTAAGTATAGGAGAAACCGGCTACAAGGTAGATGAGCAGCTCCTAACTTGCAACACCATCGATCCCGACACAGATGGAACCAAGGTGGAAGTTCTGACAAGTTCAACTGGCTCCGATACTTTTGAAACTTTATGCGACGACTCCGATCCATCAGAAGATACAGGTGATGGTCTTTTCAAGCCCTTGTCTGATTTCTGAGGGGGAGACAATGATTTCTTTGAAGAGCTTTGACCCTGTTCCAGAGCTTCAGAAAAGAAAGACTTAAGTAGACCCTTAAGAATCAGCTTATTCCTTCGTTCATGAAGGATTCTCAGACTGAATGAATGTCTTATTGAGCAATTCTCCTGTAAATGCAGGGCCCCCAAACAATAGACGCAATCCATAATGGACATTTTCTGTGAACACTTGGGGCACCTTTTAAACCCCAATACTTTAGACACTTTAGGCTGCTTCAACATTTTAGAGATTAGTGTCTCTCTATAATCCAAAAACAGACACACACACACACACACACACACACACACACACACACACACACACACACACGCGGAAATAAATAAGCCTTAAAACGGCTAAATAGCTCTTTTAAGAAAAAAAACGAGCTAAAAGGGAAAAAGGGTGTGGATTCGCACCAAATAAATGCAGACTTTGCTGAAAATATCACTCTTGTAAAATACAGTGCTAGCAATATTAAAGGAAAAGCCCTGTAACTAAAATGGGCTCCAAACTTAATAACACACACCATAAAACTGCAGGCTGATAACAGGTAAAAATTTATTAACTATCTAAACTTTTTACTCGACTCTATTACTAAACTACAAAAAGGTATATATATATATATATATATATATATATATATATATATATATATATATATATATATATATACACATATATAAATATGTATAAAGTACACTCTTATCAATAAAAGGGATAGGGAAATTGAGGCCTAACACACTTGGCCAAATAGTAACAGCCAACACTAATTTACTAAGGAAAAAAACGTTTTAAAAACACTTAGAGGAAGGGAACTAATGTCAAAATCTAAATAGTATTTAAGCTATAAATGAAGAAAAAATGATTTGACTTAGCCAGAGCTAGAATCAGAAGCCTGATCCATTTCAGCGGCAAACGAGATCTGGGGAATGCCCTGCAGCATCATGGGATAGGAAGTAAGCCACAAGCTAGCTGAAGACCTCGAGCTTTAGTAAATGGCCGAATCGAACCCATCAGTAATGAATGAAGGCGAGATAGGACAACTTCACATTATATATTCACAGTGACATCAGAGTTCAAAACCACCGGAAATATTTAAAACAACATTGTAGGACGGTCTCAAATAAATAAAGAAAAATATCTAAACTAAGCTTTACTCTATTCCTGACTGAATCTAAGAAAATTAGTATAACCTAAGAACTTACTAATAGAGCAAGGCAGATGTGGTGAATGGATCTTCTAGTTGTTGTCAGGTCCAAGACAAAATGCAGAATGTTCTGTCTCACTAAGAGACTTCTCAAATTAATATTTAAAATATTACTTCTGGGATAGCTTGCAGAATGAAATCATTTCTTGACATCTACCTTTCAGATCCCAGGCCCAAAACAACCATTGATGGCAGCTGCTATATTTATCACCTACCTTTAAAAATACATAGACAGGGGCTTCTCCTCATATCTCTGGCAGATGCTGGAAGTCATAAAACAATTGCATTCCTTCATGCTTTCAAGACAGGTAATTAAATCATTGTAAAGACAATAGAGAAAGTTTCCTAGTACAGACATTGTGTCTGTTGCTGTATTGATATGCCTAGCCATAAAGTAATTTAATTTCAGGTATTTTTCTAAAATTTACTAAGGTTGTTTACCTCCTGTATCCCAGTTTCCACTGTTAAAATATATATATTTAAACAGTTACAATAGTGCATGTACATTTCTGTTCTGTTCCAGTGGGGCACACTGTGGATCCATTTTAAACACAAGCCTTTTGCAAATACCCTTTTCAACACACACACATCTGTACAAGCAGTTTGATATACACATGACATACAGTTTTAATGCATTTGTAACACAAGCATCTTACACAAATCATTTAGATATTCACCAATTACATATAATTATTTACAAAATTTCAGCTAGCTGGGCTGGCAGTATCTCCTTTCATCGCAGCAAGATCATTGGGAACAGAGTTTGTAATGTGAGCATCCTAAATGTAGGTACTTTCAGATAGGTGTTAATGAAAGAAAGGTCTAAGATGGGTCTCTAGCGGCCTTCTTTCCTTGGAACTAGAAATATCCTGGAATAAAACCCTTTGCCCTCTTGATTAAAAGGGACATGCTGAATGGTGCTTGATCCAAAAGGTCTTGCAACACCTGTGGAAGCAGTGGAAGTTGTTCTTTGGGTGGTTGGGGAATGGCCCTGAAAGAAAGTAGAGACTCCCAGACCATGAAGTACCCATTTTTTTATGATGGAAAGCATTCAAGAGTCCTGAGTAATGTTTTCTGAAGCTGGACTTGAAAGAGAGAGACAAAAGGAAAGGGGTAGGGGATATTTGGGGTCCAAATAGTGAAAAAGACCCTGGCCTGCCTGGAAAGGGTTGTTTTTCTGATGGGGATTGTTGAGGAGTCCTAAATGATTGTTGTCTCTTTCCAGACTTTTTTGTCTTAGTTTGAGGTGGTCTGCATTGTCTTCTAACAAAGGCAGGCCTAGAAGGGTAATTTCTCTGGAATTTTGAGACAGGAGATACCATGACGTGTTTTAAGTCCTGCATCTTCGTAACCTTTTCCTGCAAGGTTTTAAATAGGTCAGCAGCTGCAGGGCCAAAGAGGGCTGAATTGCCCAGAGGGGCATCCATCAATTTGGATTTGATGTCCTCTGGTAAGGGTTGGAGTATTAACCATGCAAATCTTCTATGGACGGATCCTGAGGCAGCTGCTCTACCAAAAGCCTCTGCAGCATCATAGCTACATTTTATTGAGTGGCGGGTGATCTGAGAGGTTGCACCCAACAAGAACATAGTCAGAGATTTATTCTCAGAATCAGGCAAATCTGAAATGATTTTAGATAACTGGAACAAGATCTCTAAAGACTATTTTGTTATGTGGGTTTGGTAGTTGATTGCGCTAAAGGCAAGGGTGGTGGACATATGTACATTTTCTCCAGTCTTTCCAAATGTCTGCTATCCTTGTAGGAAGGAAGCAAGGAGGTTGAGGGAAGAAACTTAGAGGGCTTGTCTGTAGCCACAGTGATGATCGATGAGTCAGTAGAGGGTGCTTTGAATAAAACCTTGCAATTTGCAGGCACCTTAGAAAATCTGTCTGTTTTGTTGGGTGCTGGAGGCTGTGAATCCGGAGTTTTGCTTCAAAATGCAAACGCATCTAAGAATGCAGGAAGGATAGGAGGGACAGCTCCGAGGGACTGAGGGTGTACACCTGCAGTAAGTCATAGTAGGATATTTCAGTGCTTTCCCACTTGAAATGTTCCTGCATTTTGGTCAAGGTGTTACTTAAGGAAATTTTCTCTGCTGGTGAATCAACCCCATTGGAGTCTTCCTCTGTGGAAGCATAATCTAGTGGGGAGGGGATCTGTGTTGAGTAGGCAAGTGACTCATCATCAAAAGATTGTTCTTGTACTAAAGAAGTTTCTTCCCTGACCCTCTTTTGAGATGAAGCAGTCGATGGAGAAGTAGGAACAGACTCTCCTGGAGGGAGATTAAGCAACATGAGAGCATTAAAGATGCTCTGTGAGAAATGCTGTTGATCCTTTTGAGGATCAGAGGGTGGAGAAACATGCTTAATCTTTTGTTTCATTTTGCTAGGAATATCAACTCTATGTAGGGATGGTGGGCTGGATGTAGACAAACATTCAATTATGTCTGAGTCTACTTCCTCTATAACTAGAATGGTTGGGATCCCCTTAGGGCCTTCAGTAATCACGGATGTGGGTACTCCTTGGACGTCCGTACCAAACCCACATAACAAAATAGTCCCTCCAAGGATGTGCCGATATCCTGCTCCAAGGTGACCTGTGTAATGTAACGAGGTAGGCCAGTGGATTGGACAGCTCTGATCATATCGCCAGAGTAGCGATGATCTCTGGAGAGACATCAGGTACTGGTGGTGCAGCAGAAGGTTCCAGCCTACAGAAGCATTTGGCCTTGTTTTCTTGTCCTTCTGCTTCACTAATGACTTGGCCACCAGCCCTGAGGGAGCATCCATCATGCTTTTAGTGAGAAGCTTTAACTGCTGGTTTTCTAACTAGATGAAAAGAGAATTCAGCCTACTTCTGAAAGTTTTGGGAACAAAGGATTGGCAGATTGGGCAAGCCTTATGGTCGTGTGTAGGCCCAGGACTGAAAAGGCACTGTTGGTGGTTGTCCTGATGTGGAATCTGATGTCCACATTGGCATTTGACTTTCTTGGATGTCATCAAACCGTATACACAACCAAATAATATAAAAAGAATTAATCAATGGGGCACTTATCTGAGATGTTTAAACAGTAACCTCTTCAGCGAGCAGATCATACGTACAAAAAACATGTTCTGTCTGGTGGCAAAGAGGTTCTGATGATGGTGCATGCGTACGTTGCTTTTATGGCCTACATGCGAAATACCATGCACCCTAGGCACTAAAAGTCTTTTGCATACTGTCCGATGTTGGGTCGCTTGGCAAGCTGTCTCCCTCATGTAAAGAATACTGCAACAGCAGAATAGAAGGACATCAAACAATCATACCTGCAAGAAAAAAATGTCCCTGAATTTTGGTACTTATACTCCTCTCTGCATATTAATTGTCTGATTATTTAAATAACAGATTGTCTTGCACATTAAACATGATCATTTCTTTAAATTGCAGGAAACAGTAGTAAAACTGTAATCCCTGATACATTACTGCTTCCTTCAGTATTGAAGATGGCGGGGGGGGGGGCATATTCATGCAATTCATTGTCAGTATAAAGTGTGATTCAGGCACCAAGTACAATGACCATGTTTGATGAATTAAGTGGAAGTGTATGACGTCGCTGATATGAGAGTATGTACTAAGTATGGCAACTTCCTTCATTCCCAGACTTAATTTATAAAGCTCTATATTACCCAATGGTATATAAGAAAACAATCCTAAAGCAAAGGCAGACGTCTTTTTAACATGACAGTGTGTGAGTGTGTGTGTGTGTGTGTGTGTGTGTGTGTGTGTGTGTGTGTGTGTGTGTGTGTGTGTTTGTTTTGGGGCGGGTGGAACTTGTCAGACAGTACTCCTACATATACACAATATAGAATCCAGGTTAAAGAGTTAGCGTAATTAAACCAAAAGCCAGATTGTACTTTGAAGGAGAGGGAACAAAAGCAAAGAACTGTGTCTCACCACTTGCTTGTAGCTGATTAATAATACTAAATGTTATCACAATGATATAGAAAGGGAGGGAAAAGTCATTACAAGCAAAGGGAAAGGTAGCACAGTGATTGACGCTGTTCCTTCATGATGTTGACTTTAGAGAATCACTTTAGATCTTATGGTACACATACCAAAATAAACATCCAGGAAACACAGATGGGTTAAGCAAGTTCCTGAGTGAACAGCTGTGTTTCTAAGCACATGAAGGACTTGGAAAAGACAGTGGCTGTGTGATGTCACTTTGAGAGCAAGTGCTCTGAGAAAAAGTGCTTGGGGCCATAAAGTTGTGGGTAGGTAATATGAAAAGCTGTTATTTCTTAATAACAGTAAAGTTTCTAGTGGCTGCTACTATGACATATAAGAACGCAAAAATGGTCAGATTTACCACAGTTTCATGCTTGTTTATTTTAATGCCAGGAACAAAAAATAGAGATGAAAACTGTTTTGATATGCAGGAGATTACCGTAATTGGGTATTATGCCCTTTAACAAGATTAAATGCACATGCTCATCAGTCAGCAAACAGAATGACTACATGTAAATGATTTTATATAAATTAAATGCTAGGAAGAAGTATATAGGTTTCCATAACCAAGCACAAATTAATTTCTGAGCCTTGAAATATACATTTCTTACAAAACTAATGACCACAAGGACTGTAAGATTTGGTTGAAACACTATCAATACAGATGAAAAAATAGTGATCTTGCTGGGGAGAAGCCCCACTGCACCACCAACATGGTGCACACACACCTACACACCCACCCCGCAACTTTATATGTATTAATTCCAAGACTGCTCAACAGTGGGGGAAAAGATTAATTCCCATATCTCACTGTCAACCAGTCTTGCTATAAGTTAGAGTGCACCACTTTATCGTAACATTTATGAACAGCACAGATGTGAAGCCATTCATTTATGCTGCTACTAACTAGATATACAATGTTGGTATAACAAACTCTGATAAAATCAAATACGTGTGTGTGTGTGTGTGTGTGTGTGTGTGTGTGTGTGTGTGTGTGTGTGTGTGTGTATGTATATATATATATATATATATATATATATATATATATATATATATATATATATATATATGTTTATATATAAATATGATGGCTGTGGAGAATGTGTATGTGCCCTTAACTGTGTACTCCAAGGTGTAATGCAGTACATAGTATGGGAACATTCTCACAGAAATTACATAGATATCAAGGGTTTAATCAATAATTAAGATGGGACATAAGGAGTATTTATTTATTCATTTTACCTTTTATTTCCATTTTGGTGAGTACAGATCACAGCATAACCAGTTGTTGGCTCAGCCTGGGCTACATTCAAAACAGTAGTAACAAAAATATACCAAATATAACCAACAGTGGAACGGAAAGGTAATACAAACTGATCACAAAAAGAGAGATACTGAATATAATTTTTACATCATGCTGAAGTGTACATTTTATAAGCAGAAAAGTAGAATCTGGGGGAAAGCAAGAGAAGAAAATAAGCAAAATTAGCATTAAGAATTGTAAGGGGTAACACAGGTGTAACGAGGAGAAAGTAAGAGATGCAAGAGATAAGTAATGGTAAAGGCACAGAGTTCAAGGAGATAAAGACCCGGGAAAGTTACATGTTGTAAGGTGACAGTAAGCAAAGGGAAAGAGAAGCTATGAACATACTTACATGAAGCGGACACATAGTGGCTATCAATAGCGTAGTGGTGTAAATGGGGTGACATACAAGGATGGCTGAAAGCAGCAAGCAAGAAGTTAGTTCCTCACCAAAATGTTCATAGGTTCATAGGAGGTTACTAGGCTAATGACCCTAGAGCCCTTACAAGCCTAACCATATTTACCCCAAGTTGCCCCAATCGTTGGTGGTTAGGTGAGTGAAGTTCAGAGAAGGTCTATGGTTGTTAATACTGACTTCCTCTGTCCAGGAGGGACATGGGTGCCATCCCAGGAGTGAATTTCCAGTCTCCCATCCATTGATCTAGGTTGCTTTGAAGAGGGTCAGGGAGGGGTTCTGTTTCACATGAATTGGAAGCTTGTTCTAGAGAAGTGGCAGTCCCTGGGAGATGTATCTATCTTTTCTGCATGACCTGTTTATGTCAGAGGCTAGGTTAAGATCCCTGGAGCGAGTGACACTTTTGCAGTTTGATTTATGAATGTGTAGCATTTCCATCAGGGCAAGGTCAAAGACTACCCTGTAAGCCAGGCACAGATCACCTCTTAGCAACCTGTTGGAGACAGAATACAGTGACAGTGCTTTTCAGTCTTTCCGTGTAAGACATGTTTTGTTTACCCTGTAATTTCTTTGTGAGAAACCTCTATGGTCTTTCCAGTTGTTGAAGGTGTCTGCATTAACCCTGTCTGCAGTATATTAACATCATTGGAGTGCCCAATGAGTTCTTCTAATTTGCTATTGTCAGTGAAATTGGTCAGCCACAGTCCATCCAAATTTGCCTTGACGTCTAAGAAATAAATTCCGAACAGTAAGGGGCCCAGCACAGAACACTGTGGTACGCCACTGGTGACTGGTCTTTTACTAGAGGTGAAGTCACCACTTTGACAGCATGTGTCCTGTCAGTGAGCCAGTTGGCTACCCATCTGGTAATGTAGGGGTTCATTTCCAATTGGGAGAGTTTCTGTATAATACCTGGATCGAGGATTTTGTCAAATGCCTTGGCTAGGTCAAGATAGGTGGTATGCACTGTCTTTCCCTTGTCTAGGGCCTTGGTGACTTTCTTGAAGAAGCCAACCATGTTTAACAGGCATGATCTACCTTTAACGAATGCGAACTGAGTTTGTTCCAGAGTTATGAGATTACCCGTATCCTTGTTAATAAGGTCCATAATGCTTCTTTCCATGGCCTTGCAGATGAGGCTAGTCAAGCTTATGGGCCTATAATTTCCAGGGTTGGTTAATGGTTCCCCTTTGTGCAGAAGGATTACTGTTGCTGTCCTCCATTACTTCGGAACACAGCCAGTTCGCAGGCTGTGGTTAAACAGGGATGCAACTGGGTCTGCTAGGTCATGTTTTTAGTTGTTTAAAGGCAACCCGGGATGTTGTCTGGTCCCATTGATACAGTGTTTTTGGCCTTGGAGAGCATAGAGATAACCTGCTATCTTGAGGTAATAGGCAGAGGAATCCTGGCAGGTATACTTTGGGGGATGATTGGAGGGGACGGGGGGTGAAGTTTGCTTCAGAACTGTCAGCTAGCAGGTTGTCTGTTACCTCCGGTTGAGTATAGGTGGTGCCATCCACAACCAGTTCAGTGCTTAGCTGGGTATTCCCTTTAGATTTTGGAGGTAGTTAAAAATGCCTTGCAATTATCCTTAGCTACGGAGGCTAATTTTGCTTTGTTATTAGCTTTGGAGGACTTGAAAACATCTCTAATTTGTTTGTTTAATCTAGAGAGGGATTTCTTCCTCTGCTGAGCCAGTTCCCTCTTGTTCTTGGACATTAGTTTCTTTCTGTTTTTGTATAGCCTGCTTATACTAGGGGTCCACCAGGGTGGTTTGTTTTTTGGACAAGACCTGTTTTTTTTAATCCAGTCAGGTACACCTGATTCTATGCAACTGCTTAAGTAGTTATTCAGGAGATTGGTGTATGTCTCTGTATAGGAGTTCATGTTATCTGTGTTCAAGGAGACTATGAAACTTGTTCTAACATCACTTAGAAGGAGTAGGAGGTAATTTGTCTTTGAAAAATTCCTAAGCATTTTTGATCTTGATGAGGTATCTGGTCTTATAATTACATCAAATGAGACTGATTTATGTTCCCATCTTACCAGGGAGGACATAACACAGGAGGGGGTGCAATGCTCTGGCATGTTAGTGAGTACTATACCCAGGACATTTGAGCCTCTTGTGGGTGTGCTGATTAGCTGTTCCAGAACATTTGCGCTGACAATGTCCAACAAACTCTGAGCCATCATGTTTTTGGTCATGTATGTTTCCCAGTCGATGTTAGGATAATTAAAATCACCCATGAGTAAGGTGTTGGGCTGTATGGCAAGTGACTTCAGTAAGTCCAGATATGCGGTATGCTTTTCCTGTTTCATGGCGGGGACATATAACTAGCTATGATGTAGTAGGGGGCTTTGCCTACAGTTAATTGAACATGGAATAGCTCAAGAGAGTCATACTGTTTGACCAGTCTTGAGGTATACTTATCCTTAATGAAGATGGATACACCTCCTGCTTTGGTTCTTTCATGCTCAGTTTGTGGTCTAAACATAAGAAAGGCATTGTAGCCATACAGAACCAGGGTGCTTTCAGTGCCTTTGAACCATGTCTCAGTGACTGCACAGACATCAGCATCTTCCAAAGTGAGGAGTGCTTGCAAGGACTGCAGTTTCTTGTTTAGACTCCTAGCATTAAGCAGCAGTCCCATAGTTTATCTAGAGTGCTTTTTGTTATTATTGGGAGGTTGGTTATTTTGACACTGCCTAAAAAAGGCACAATGGGGTGACTAATGCCTTTGTCAGTATTCAAAAGTCTACAGGAGGCAAGTGCAGACCATCTCTGGCAAAGCAGTGTGGTCTATCAACCATGTCTTCCCAGGCTGACAGATATTGGATCTCCTTGGACTGAAACCAGATACTAAGCCAGTTGTTAAAGTCAATCATATTTTGTTTGTATTGTGGCATCATCCTTGGAGAAGGTAGAATACTGCTTAAGGCTAGGATTGTACCTGCCTCTGGCACATAATTTGAGAGCTCAGTCATGTTTCTCTTCATATAGTCCAATGAGGTTCATCTCAAGTCATTCATCCCCACATGGACTAAGATGGAGTCATACCAGTACTTGTGGCTGAGTGACTTAACTGCTTGAGTGACTTGACAGATCCTGGTACCTGACAGGCAGTTAATTGTAACCCACTTCTGATCCAGCCTGGTGATGGGAACATCCATGTGTCTCACAATGGAGTCACCTATGACAAGTACATTAGGTTCTATGCTGTTATGCCTTATGGTCTTATTTGTTGAGGCACTGATGTGTGTGTGTTATTATGTTTTTTTTTTTTTTTTTTGCATTGTCATACGTGTAAATGGTTTCCATTTGGGAGGCCTCTGATCTTTTGGTAAGTTACTAGTGAGTGCCTCCACATATGTGGGTTTGTGTGTTGTGTCCTTATTTAGTGTGGGAAGTGTGTGTGTGCTGCCAACCTGTATGGCATCTGATTTGTCCTTATGTGAGAGACTTGCCTTCTCTCACATAAAGTATTTGTATAAGGAGTAAGTGGTAGTCAGGGTACATGAGACAATTGGTACATTGCCACAGGATGCCCATATCTATCAGGCTGACCAGAGAGATGATAGAAGACTGCCCATACATGATAGCAGGCTTTTACTTTATGTTTTATTAAAGAAGGAAATGGGTTAATTTGAGAAAACTGTGCTAGTAGTGGCGAGACTACAAGAGGGACCTATACTTTATGTAGGCTAAGGTTGATCAATAATACAGCTCTGTTCAGTGCACAACTGAGTTGCTCCTAGAGCAGCAGAAAAGCTTGGAAGGGATTCACTGACAGCTGTTTAGGGAAAAAATTAGCTTCCAGACATCTGCATCTATGTAGGGCACTGCTAACTGCTGCTGCACAAAGAGCAACAGTGTGCAAATGTACTTAAATACAGCAAAGAGAAATACGTTTTAAGCTATCTACCAATCAGGAAAGCACACAGTAAGCCTTCCACCAGCAACTCAAGCAGGTTAGATCAGCACACTTCTGCCATAAGGGTACAGTAAAACACATTCTTAATGGAGAATACATGGTTTGGAGCCCAAATGTAATAAAACTACACAAACTACCTACAACAGCCATGCAACTAACAGATGCAATGTAATACAGTGCAATTAACTAATTAAAGCAGCAGCAGACAGTACAGTTTTTTAAACTGCTAAAGTATAGTCACAGAATATAAGAGAAGTGCAAAAAAAAATACTTAGAGCCCTTTTGTTTGCTTTCCAGCTCAGATAGACCAGGTAAACACCTACTACCACTAGATGAATAATCCCAGTCCTCCTAATGTAAAAGCACAGTAAAGGAGTGTCCAGAGTGAAATGCTACCACAGACAAACCTAAAGATACGGATACAGCAGTATCCTTTAAACAGTTACTTTATAAAAGTGTGATTATTCAATAAAAGTTTGTATAAGCGAGCCAAGAGCCACTCAGTTGTGCAGAATTTATAAAGGCACTAAAAACAAGATAAGCTGAAGCTGATTAGCAAGTCCTTCAGCCAGTAAAACTACATTCAGAAATCTCAGGGGTTTCCCCAACCTAAACAAACCAGGCTACATCCCAGTGCACTAGACGGAAAATCGACTGACCTCTTGATGTAAAAACAAGTGCTTGCTAGAGTGTAAAAATACACTACTTTATTCAACAGCTAGCTAGATAATGAATTCAGAGCAAGTAAATCAGTAGAACAGACAATGAGATAAAATGCACTTTTTCAATATAAGCACAAGAAAAGGCAAAAAATAATTCAAGATATCAACAGCAGTGTAAAAAGGGAGGAGCTTATTAAACTTAATTTACAGTAGGGGTGGACAGCTCAAAATCATGAGGTTTAAAAAGCAGATAAACGAAGGCCAGTGTGGGTGGGAAAAACTAGCAGGGAATCACCAGCAGTGCTTTTAGCTTATGTATGCTTGAAATCTTTTCAAAAAAAAGACAAAGACCCAGAAATTCACTGTGTATTTAAGTGTCACTCAATAAGCAATTTAGCCAATGAAAAAACATGTGACACGTGCAGCCTAGCTAATTTAAGTGTCTAGCTCTCACACAGAACATAAAACCAGGCCAAGCAGATTTCTTAAAACAGAAAACAAAATGGAGTGGGTAAAAAAAGAAGTTATGTACTCACCATAATGTTTCACGTTTGTTGTCCTTCATCTCACCTTCTTTCTTGCTGGTTGGGTTCAGAGCCGATCCTTGGCTCCTACTCGGCCGTATACTATAGCTTGAGAGCTTTTTACTGACTTGAGGCTAGCCCCTATCTCAACATGCCTAGCGGTAGTTACCCAGATCTCGTTTATGATAACCCACCAAACTAAATAGGTCAAAAATTTACTAAACTTACTTATGATAAAAACACCTGCATATGAATGTGTGATCATCAGCAAAGAGAAAGGAAGGAAAGACTAGGTCTAACCAACTGGTAAGCAAAAGGGAACTCGGCCAGTGTAGCCAAAGAAAGGGAAGAAGACCTCCTCTCAATCCTCCAGGAGGGGGAAGGCGGGTGGGATGCATGAAGGAAGGCGAGATGAAGGACAACAAACATGGAACATTATGGTGAGTACATAACTTCTTTATGTTATGGTGTCCCCATCTCACCTCCATTCTTGCTGGTTGGGACAGCTTCCCCAGCACCTGTATCTTGGGTGGCTCACTGAAAAAGACTCTGCAGGACTGTGGAACCAAAGGATACCCTGTTCCAAGAGGCCACATCTACTTTGTAATGAGAGATAAACGTATGAGAATTAGCCCATGTAACTGCCGCACAGACTGAATCTAAAGGCAGTTTGGCTTGAAAAGCAATAGAAGTAGCCAAGGCCCTAGTTGAGTGTCCTTTAATTTTTCCTGGAAGTTCTTTATTCCGCAAAGCATAGACATGGATAATAGTGTCTGAAAGCCACTTTGATAAGATCACTTTAGAGACTGGACAACCTTTCTTGTTGTCTGCAAAGGATATAAACAATTGGCCAGATTTTCTGAAATCCTTAGTCCTGTGAAAATAAAAACGTAGCTGTCTATGAACATCCAGTTGATGGAGCTTATATTCTGCCTTGTTGCCATAAGTGGGGAAGAATACAGGAAGCTCGATGGATTGATTTAAATTGTGCTCTAAACACACTTTGGGTAAGAAAGAGGATTGGTTCTGAGAGAAACTCTATCTTTTGTGGAAAATCAAGTATGAGGGATGAATAGATAAGGCCTGTAACTCTGAAACCCTCCTAGCTGAAGTAATGGTAGTTAAGAAAAAGGTCTTCCATTCAAAAATTTCAATGGACAAGAAGCAGCTGGCTCAAAGAGGGTAAGAACGAGAATCTCTAAAACTAGATTTAAATCCCGGGGGGGGGGTCTCTTATTGGAGGTCTTAAGGGGGTAGTATGTCTTAGGAATGCTCTACATAGCCTGTAGGACATGATGTTAGATCCCATTTCTCCTGTGTGAAAATTAGAAATGGCAGCTAGCTGAACCCAGAAAGTAGCTGCTGCTGCTCCTCATGGAAATGTTTCAGCAAGGAATTCCAGAATCTTAGAAATGGAGGCAGTAAAAGGATCGATGTCATTCATTTTTGCCCAACAAGAGAACCTCTTCCATTTACTAGCATAAAGTTTTCTTGTAGTGGGTTTATGGGAGAAAATCAAAATGTGTTGATCTGCCAGAGAAACATCTGGGAGCCTGGCTAAGACCAGAAGTGGAGAAACCAAGCCATCAGCTTGAGAGTATGGACGGCAGGGTGGAGAGCACCCAACTGATGCATCAGGAGATCTGGAAATGGGTCCAGTATCCAAGGCTCTCCTTGCAGATGAGGCCAAAGGAATGGGAACCATATCTGCTGAGGCCAGTAAGGAGCAATGAGGATTAACTTGCAACCCAATGACTGTGCTTTCGGAAGAACCTTGGGGATCAGGGGGAATGGTGGGAAGGCATAAAGCAGTCCCGGGGGCCAATCGTGAACCAGTGCATCCCTGGGTGACTGTCCCATTGGTGGAACTAGGGCAAAGTAGCAGCTGCATTTGTTGTTGGGGGGATTGGCAAAAAGATTACAGCATGGCTGGCCCCATTTGTGAAAAATCAATTCTGCAACTTCCTGTTTCAGGGACCACTTGTGAGGCATCAGAATAGCCCTGCTGAGCTTGTCTGGTATCACGTTAGATTTCCCTGGAATGTGCTTTGCGACCAGAAAGCATTGGGAAGACATCGCCCATTGCCATACTCGCACAGCCTCTCGGCACAAGGGATAAGACCTGGTTCTGCCTTGTTTGTTGCTGTACCATACTACCGACATATTGTTTGTCTGAATTGCTATAGATCCCATAGGTAGAGAGTCTTAAAGTGCTTGCAATGCCAGAAGCACTGCGCTCATCTCTAGGACATTGATGTGCAAGTGGTACTCGTGTTCTTGCCAAGTCCCTTAAACAGTCTGTCCCAGATAATGTCCCCCCCACCCTATCTGGGAAGCGTCCATGGTCACTGTGGCTATGGGTTGGGGATTACCATTGATACCAGAGGGGAGTGAAGCCACCATGCTAAATTCTTCTTGCATGACTCCGTGATCCAAATCTGATGTGACATTGGTAAATCCTGGAATGACCATTGAGCCAACAGGAGCCACTGCAGAATTCTCATGTGCATAATAGGGACCAAGGTAACTGCTGCAACCATTGAACCCAAGACCTTGAGGACAAATCTTGCCTGGATTCTCTTTTTTTCATGAGGAATAAAACTTGACGACACTTGGTTAACACTCTTTCGTGAGGCAGTTTTGCTATCATGGCCCTTGTGTCTAAATCTGCCCCTATAAATGTAATATACTGACAGGGCGACAAGGCAGACTTCATAGTTTATGGTGATGCCTATTTGTGTACAGGTGTGAATAGTGGAGTCCTGTGCCTGATCAATTGATGCATGGTGGTGGCAGTGAGGAGCCAGTCGTCTAGATATGGAAACACCCAGAATCCTAGACACCTCAGATGAGCCGTGACTACTGCCATGCATTTGGTGAACACCCTGGGGTCTGTAGTGAGACCAAAGGGCAGAGCTCTGAACTGATAATGGCAGTCTCCCAGCCAGAAGCGTAGGTACCTCCTGGACCGCCTGTCCATTTTTACATGGTAGTACACATCCTGGAGATCGATGGAGCACATCCAATTGTCCTGACCCAAAATTGGCGTCTCCCGTTATTATTTCCCCCTCTGTCCCTGGGGGAAAAAAATCTCCACATGTGTCAGGTGAAACTCCCTGGGATTTTCTGAACCACATCCTCCCGCTCTTCTGACCCTTAGGGTAAGGTTTAGAGGGAGCATAAAAACATACTCCCATGGCAGAGAGAATTTTGCCATTCTGTTCACACCTGGCAAGAGTCTCTTTTACCTGAGGCCCGAACAGAGATGAGCCATCAAAGGGGATGCTGGTAAAGGAGGACTTGAAGGGCTCCACAAATTGACAAAGGTGTATCCAGGAGTGTCTATGCAAAGCAACTCCTGTGCCTGCTGCCCTACTCACTCCATCTGGTGCTTAAGAGATCAGCTGCATGGAGGAGTTAACTACAGATGTCAAGGTCGTTAAGCTGTGAAGCCATCTTGCCCGCAGCGCCTTCACCTGTAGGATCCTGTAGGGTATCACCTAGTTCCTTTAGGAGATCCCTCTGAAGGCGAGTAAAGTGGGACAAATAATTCAGTGATCTGAAAGTAAAGGCCGCTGAAGCAAACATACGCTTCCCATACCTGTCCATCGTACGAGACTCTTTGTTCAGCAGATGGACAGAAGAAGTCTCCGCTAATTCTTTCTTGGTGGCTGCCGCCACCATCATAGCATCAACAGGCACACCCTTAGATAGAAAAGACCTATCCTCAGGAGCAGTTATGAATTTATTGGGCCTCCTCGGAACTGATTCCATAGTCTCTGGGGAGCTCCACACCTTCCAACTCACTAAGGCCAGCAAAGGGTCAAAAGGCAGAGACACCCAAGAGGTGGAGGGTCGGGAACCAAATGCATCCAGCCACACAGACTCGTCCTCAGAAGGGGCAAGGGATTTCCAGCCACCCCTCTGTCTAAGGATTTCCAGGATGTCTGAAAAAGAGACATCCTCAGAAGGGGACTGTGGGGACTCTTCTGAGTTCTCCAAGTCTGTGACTGAAGTGAGAGACTAAGGGGAGTCCAAATGCTTCCCCTTGCATTTTCTCTTCCAAGGGACCTCCTCTGAGGGGGTGCTCAGGGGAAGTTTCGGAAGAGGTGGAGTCACCCAATGGGGTATCCTGGAGCATGGGTTCCCTACGACTGAGGAGGGGGGTTGGAGGTAGATTCAGGTACCTAAAGAGTAGGAGCCAATGGGGCTGAGGGTGGAGCAGTCTCAGAAGACAGCACACTCCTCATCACCTCGAAGGCACTGCGGTCCAGGCCCGAAAGAGCCCAGAGATTTTCCCTGAACTGAGGGCGATGGCTCCAAGGCCAATGTAGGAGCCAAGCTCACCTGCACCAAAGCCCTGAGAGGGAGAGCAAGGTTGGACAAGTGTCGAGTGCCACTCCCCCGCACGGAGCCAATGAGAGAGCATCAACCGCCAGATACCTCAATAGACTGAGACAACAAAGAGATCTGAGCGGTAGTCGGAACCGATAGACCAATGCTAATCAGAGCCAACAGTCCCACCACAATGACTTCCATACACTCCGGCTCCAAACTCAAAGGAGTCAGAGGAGGAATTGATAATGATGTGGGTCGGGCTGTCAGTGTCAATTCCTTGTGGGCTGGGCTCGATAATAATTTAGCTAATATCTGTGTCTTGAGAAGCCTCTTCACCACCCTCTCCACATCATGATCCGAAACACTCCTGGACAATTGAGAGAAATGAGAGCAAGACCGATGACTGCCTGCCACAGATTGCAACAGCGGGGACTGTGGAACAGACCTCACCGGCTCCAGAGAGGGAGACCTGGTTCTGTTGTGAGTCCTGACTGGCTCCAAAACCACTGATGGAGCCACCGGAGAAAGAGCTTTGTCAGGACTGACACTCGGATCCTACATACTCACAGGTTTGTCCTTAGATTTAGATGGCTCCGAAGTCAGAGCTGATGAGGACGATGGCTTAGGGGACTTTTCCTGTTTTTAACTGGATGAGAACCCTCAGTAGAAGCATCAAAGGGGCTATTTATTAAGCCTCACAAAATCAACATATTATTTCTCTCCTGTAGGACCCGAGAACTAAAAGCATGACATATAGAACACAAATCCTGCAGGTGTACAGCCCCTAAGCAACAGACACAGCT
Organism: Protopterus annectens; assembly: GCF_019279795.1. Taxonomy (NCBI): domain Eukaryota; kingdom Metazoa; phylum Chordata; order Ceratodontiformes; family Protopteridae; genus Protopterus; species Protopterus annectens. The sequence goes on from NC_056749.1 coordinate 627,313,276, forward strand.
CATGTGCCCATCCATAAGGGACATCTTCTGGCAGCACGAGTCACACTTTTTAAAACCCGAAGGTTTTGACTCTAGGATCTTTGGACATGCTGGCAATAACCACAACAGTACCAAAGAGAAACACCAACAACAACAACAACAACACTAAAATAAAACTAAAAGTATGACAATAACATTTTTTTTAACAGGAAAATAGAAAGGAGAGCCTCTAACTTAAACAGCTGCTCCTATAAGGAAAGAGAAAGGGAAATGAAGAAAAAAAGCCCTTAAACTAAGATGGGGCTGAAAGAAAGGGGACAGGGAACCCTCTAAGTAAAACAGGTTCAAGGGAACAAGGTAGGCCTAAAGGAAAACGACGGCCACAACAACAACAAAAGGCAGCAGCCAAAAAAGTCAGAAGACCACTAGCCTAAGATGAAACACACTCTAACGCTAAACTAACAGAAACTATAGCTATCTGAATCCAAAAAAGTATTGGAAATATATCAAGAAGACAAAAATACCTAGCCTGAGCCAGTATGAGCAATCTCGATGCTGCAAGCAGCAAATGAGATCTGGGTAACTACTGCTAGGCATGTTGGGATAGGGGCTAGCCTCAAGCCAGTAAAAAGGTCTCAAGCTATAGTATATGGCCGAGTCAGAGCCGAGGATCGGCTCCGAACCCAACCAGCAAGAACAGAGGTGAGATGGGGACAACATAACATCACTAAGCAGCTTATCACTCACAGACAAAAAAAATGATTACTTTCCTTACCCAGCAGGGAATCACCAGCAGTGCTTTAGTTTATGCAGGCTTGAAACCTTTTCAGAAAAAGACAAAGGAAGACAATGGAGATCCCATTTGGGGCTTCTAACATGTGGATTGTACTTGTGGAAGGACTTGTTTATAGAGCTGAAATTTGGACATGGAAGATACCTGCAGCTTTGGACTTTGTTTTTACAAAGAGTCTGTATCCCTGAAGGGGATGTGTGGACTGTGAAACTTGATTGGATATAATCTAAGGTACTGTGCAATTTTATTTGAAACTGAAAAGCCAAGTGACCTATGTTTTTTACATACTTTAATTTGTATTTTTATATAATCCTTTCTTCTGTGTTTCTTTGAACTCCAGTAGTAGTACATGCATAGGCAGTTAATCAGACATTTGCCAGATTTTTAGTTCTTTGCTGTACCTGTGTTGCCAACAAGAAGTTCCCTTCTGCACTATCAGAATTGTGCTCTTCATATGACTAACTGGTGGCTACAACAATGGAAGAACTATTGAAAAAATTGTGGGGAGAGAATAAAACATGGTGTAGCTACAAGAGCAACAGATAGTTCTGCAGTTCAATAAAGATGATAATCCCAGGATTGTCAAAGAAGAAACTAACCAGGGAGTATAACCGGGAATCTTATTTTGTGACATTTGAATTCTATGGAACACCACACCAAGTAAAATCCACACAAATGTCATTAAAATAACTGAAATACTGTCCTTGTAGAAAATGCACTCAGGAAGTAAAAATAAAAATCTAGTAATTTTTTAGTATTAAGCACTTTCATCTCCTGTAAGAGACTTCATCAGAATACAACTTCCTACTAAAGTGAACCATTTAAATACTTTCAATTAATGACATCATAACTGAACCTCATTAATTCCTGCTTTTATTAATTAATATCTGCTGGATGGAAGAATTGATGTTGAGCTATATGACTTTTTGTATAGAAGGGACCCTGTGATACTGTTTTTTTTCGATATACCCAAGATTCATAACAATGTTTTGAAATCACCATTTAGACCTATTGTGGCAGCCAGGGGCTCCAAAATTTATCCCTTGGCTGTGTTAATAGATTCCTGTGTACAGCGCAATTTTTGGGCTTAATAAAAAAAGAGTTATGGACAGAGAATATTATCTTTTTAACAATAGCTGTCAAAGATTTGTTCACCAGTATTCCCAAGAGGGGGGTATCATGTTGTTTGAACAAGTGTTATTTCAGGAATCTGAACTGGAATATGGCATGGCTACACTGATGTGTGAGATGATGAGCATTGTCTTAGACAATAATTTTTTATGGTTTGAGGGAGAGTACTATCAACAAACCAGGGGTGTAGCCATGGGGTCAGTGTGTTCGCCTGTGTATGCCAACTTGGTCCTTCTGGGTTGGGAGAAAAAGTATGTATTAAATTGTCCTTTTTGGGTAGTGTCACGTTGTATGTACGTTATATGGATGACATTTTTATCCTCTGGGAGGGTAGTGAGTCTGAAATTCCTAGGTTTATTCAGTATTTGAATTCCAGCACGTATTTTTTGGATTTTACATATCAGTATGATGCCAAAGGTATAAATTACTTGGATACTTATATTTCAAAAGGAATTGATGCTTTTAGGTCTAAAATATATAGAAAGGACACTTTTTGCAATGCACATTTGCATTTTCAAATTAACCACCCCATGAGACAAAAGAGAAGTATTATTAAGGGTCAGGCCATCAGGGTGGCCCGTATGACTTCGCATTTGGAGGACTTGGGCCCTGAACTAGTAAAGGTTTCTAGTATGTTCCATGATAGGGTATACCTCAAATATTTAGTAGAAGAAATTTTGAATGAAGTACATGTGAAATGGAGTGTTTTTTGTAAACCACTCCTGGGGGTGTGTGTCACTAAAAGTGTGAACCATTCCAGGGATGATCTTCAGGCAAAAAGTTTGAAACAACTTGTGTATTGCAGTACAATTGGAATACCAATAGTATAAAAATGTGATAGACTCTAACTGGAATATTTTTAGAACAAACAGGGACATTTTCAACAAAGTGGGAAAGAAACCAATGTTTATCAACAGGATGGGTTTAAACCTGAAAAAACTTTTTGAAATTAAAATAGATATGACTGAGGTGGTGGGTTTAGGCAGTAGACCATGTGGGATGTGTGCACAGTGCCCATACATCAACAAGCAAGTTAGTTTGGTTTTGAACAATAACTTGAAAAGTAAAATTACATTCAAGAAGGGAAATTGTAATACCACTGGATTAGTTTATTTGGCAGTATGTGTGTCATGTACTCACTATTATGTGGGAAAAACAGAAAGTATGTTAAAAAACAGAGTGAACACAACAATGATATAAAATTTCATAAATTATCCAGTGCTTTGTACAAGCATTCCCTCACTTGTACAAGGTTTGTGAAATTTGTGTTTGGAATATTGGCCATTGTCAAAATGAACCCTAGGGTGGAGATTGGAAGAACTTATTAAAGAAAAGAAAACTCAGTGGCAGCTTAAGTTAGCTGCAATGTTTCCACCCGGTCTGAATGAGACTGTTTCTACTGCTCCCATGTTGTTGGAAAGGGCTAAAAGATTTTAGTAATATATATATATATATATATATATATATATATATATATATATATATATATATATATATACACACACACACACACATAATTTTAAACATGATATATTTATGTATGTGAATTTGGGTTTTACATTACTATAAGTAAGCAGATACTATATGTTTATATGTGAATTTTAGTAGGGTTTTTGAATGATTTCAACATTTTTATGACATGGTTTCTTTAATGTTATGTATAAAACTTTTTGGAATTAATAAGGTTCAATTATGATGTCATTAATTGAAAGTATATAAATGGTTAATTTTTAGTAGGAAGTTGTATTCTGATGAAGTCTCTTACAGGAGATGAAAGTGCTTAATACTAATAAATTACTGGATTTTTATTTTTACTTCCTGAGTGCATTTTCTACAAGGATGGTACTTCAGTTATTTTAGTGACATTTGAGTTCTATGTCTTAAGATCTTGAGCTGAGGAAATAGGGCAAAAATCCTGTCAATCCAGCTGACAAGATGCATGGGAAGATATATGGTCTTGGATGAAAGTGAGTGAATCGACTGTGATAAAAGTAAAATAAAAAAAAGAACTTATGGTCAGGGCTGCTATGACCTGTAAGTACACACAATAGCATTTCCCAACTAGACATTTAATGTGAGTAAACCGGTAGTAGCTTGGATGCATGAACTGACGTGTATTTTAAAGCTTTGTCTGGTATCTCCAGTAGTAAAGTGAGAAATCTAGAAATGTTAACAGTAGAAGAGTTTAAAAGAGTACAACAGTTTGTATAGTTAATATTGTCTCAATAAACTCTATTGTACCAGATTTTCATACTGTATTGCTGTCTATACTTATACTTTTGTGTTTGTGCTGATTTATTTGCTGTTAAACATTCTTATTCTATAACCTTGTCTAAGTCTGTAATTGGTCAGGCTTGATAAGTGCTTTACCCTGTGAAACACAAGTTCAAACATGTATGCATATATACATGTATAAATAAACCTGATAGCAGCACAAAACTGAAGATACTAGAAATGCTAACAGTAGACCGGTTTAAATAGTAGAAGTGCTTCCTCCAGTAATTTTAGAAAATGGTGTTACAGAGTAATCCCAAGAACTGTGTTAATTTAGTAACCATAGTAGAATTAATAATGAATGACACAATGTTTAAAATGGAATGATTGCTTTTAAAACTGCAGTAAGAAATGTATCCTCTTCTGTTAAACAAAAAGCTAGTAATGTGTTGTTTTACTTTAAATGTTTGGGAGGATTGCACTGTTAAGTTCTGTTTCACTAATATTGAAGAAGGTACTTCTAGTAGAAATATAAAAAAACTGAACTGCATGCGTTAGATTAAGCCATACCTATGGAATGTGATACAATTACAGCTTGGATAAATAATTCACCCTCTGTCACTATGTTATAACCAAGCTAGTAAAATGTACTGTATTTTTAGAAGGAATGGAGGTTGAAGCGCTGCTAAATTTTGGAAGCATGATTTCCATTGTTAAACATTCTTTGGTATGTAAGGATAAGATTAGTAATAAGACAAAGGTGGGTCAAATATGCATTTAATGTGAAGGAAAATAATATTCCTTTACAAAGGTAGAAATTCAGTCAGTTTTCTGGGAAAACTGCTATATTCTTTACCTGTAACACCCCTCCCCCCAAGTTAACTCATGGGAAAAATATTTCACAATTTTAAAGCTATGCTAAATGTTAAGCATAGGGAGGATTCATAGACACAGGATAGAAGGTTAGCAACAGTTTGATACACGTTAAAAAGAAAGAAAATCTCTACAGAGGAAAACAGCAAGCATGTCTAAAAACTAATTTATTAAATCATTCTAGAAGATAATTTTCTTTCCTTTAAGGGTGAGCTCTTTAAACACATTAAAGGAGTAGCCATGAGTACAGCCTTTGCCTCCATGTCTTCAAACTTAGTTTTGCTGTCATGGGAGAAACAACATGTATTTAAATCAAACTACTTTCAGTTTTGTAAATGATATCTAAGATATCTGGATAATGTCTATTTTATGGTCAGGCCCCATGGAAGATTTTGAAGATTTTGTCCAACAGTTAAACACCTCCACTTCTTTTTTTGAAATTTGCATGGAATTTTTACAAAAAAGTATGAATTATCTTGACACTATGATCATTCCTGAGGTAAATGGATTTAAATCTAAAATATACAGGAAACCGACATTCAGTAAATCCTACCTCCATTATGACAGTTTCCATCCCTGAAGTCATAAGAGGAGTCTAGTTAAAGGACAATATATTCGTATAGCAAGGATGACTTCAAACAAAGAAAACCTTTTAGAAGAATTTACAGTCCTAGATCAAATGTTTAGACAAAGGGGCTATCTGTTTAGAGATTATACATAATATTAGTTCATAGGTTCATAGGTTGATACTAGGCTATCTGCCCTAGGGTATTTACAAGCCTAGCCAGAGTGTGTTTGGCTTTCGCCACCCTTCTTAGATTAGTTGACTGTGCCTCTGTATAGTAGGTCACAGAAGATAGCCCATTTAAGGTTAGTTTACCATGCCTCTGTCTAGCAGTGACACAGAAGAGATCCCAGGGGTAAATTTATAATCTCCCATCCAAACGTCAAGATTCTTCTTGAAGAGGGTCATTGAGGGGGGCTCTGTTTGACATGGATTGGGATTTTGTTCCTGAGTGACGGGAGCCTCTGGGATATGAATCTGTCCCTCCAGCATGTTCTATTTATTTCTGTGCTGAGGTTTAAGTCACTGGAGCGTGTAGTTCTGATGGATTTAGATTTCTTGAGGTGGAGCATGTCCATTAATTCTGGGTTGGACATGGCTTTATACGTCAGGCACAGATCGCCTCTGAGTAGGCGGTAAGCAACTGAGTAGAGCTGGAGTTTCTTTAGCCTAACTGCGTAGGGCATCTGTTTGAGTCCCTTGATCCTCTTGGTGAGGTACTTCTGGGGTCTTTCTAGTTGTAGCAGGTGTCGGGTAAGGTACATCCCAAATGGGGCATTGTATTCAATTATGGGCCTGATGAGTGATGAGTAGAGGGGCACAATGACCTCTCTTGATCTAGATGTGAACCCCTTCGTGATGGAATATTACAAGAATGGGCATCAGATATAAACCACTTTTAGGGTTTTATACTCCTACTGGATCACACCTGGTGTATACTATTAAATACCGGGTATCACTTCTGTGTCACTGTTAGACAGAGGCACAGTATACTAACCTCGAAAAAGGGCATAGCAAAATTCATTTAAAATGGGTGGCGAAAGCCAAACACACTCTGGCTAGGCTTATAAATGCCCTAGGGCAGATAGCCTAGTATGAACCTATGAACCTAATACAGTCCTGACATTCATTGTGATAATTATAAAAGGTCTTAATTATAGAGTATAATGAAGTTGCTCTAAAAAACATTAACAAAAATTGGAGCCTCATTAGCTCCAATGTCCTACTTTTGAACATTTTTAGGTGAAGAGCCATCCTTTGCTTATAAAATGGAGCTTAATTTAAAACAAATTTTTGAATACAACAGCACATATCTTGTTAAGCCAGCAGTTGGTAGAGGCACCACTAAATGTGGAACTTGTAAGTTATGTCCACATATTATGACAAGAAAAACAAATAATACTCAGAAATGGACTAAACAGCAAGATCAGTCTTATCAATGGGAATTGTAAGACCTCAGGAATACTTTACATAGCACTATGCTCAGGATGCTACAGATTTTATAGAGGTAAAACTGAAAGAGCATTAAATGAAAGAATAAATGAGCATCTATACAATATAAGAAAGCAAAACACAAATAATGCACTGTATAGACATTGCCTTACATGTACTGGTTTATGTAAGTACAACTTTGCCATACTAGATAAAATTCCTTTGGACCCCAAAGGTGGAGATTGGGAAAACCAAATTGAACTTAGAGAATTTAAATGGCAATTGCATTTAAATGCCATTAATCCACATGTTTTAAACAACACTATATCTATGCATTCAGTACTAAAAATGAAAGCAATAACTTTATAACATTTTATGAAGTAGGATCCATACGCACATATTTTATTGATATAATTCATCTATTATGTATTTATTTAAAATTAAAGCTTTTTATTTTATTTCAGAATTAAATGTTTTTATCATGATCAATGCTTCACCTTTAATAGTTTTATGTATAAATGTAACATTTTGACATTTGTGAAGTTTAAAACAAACTTCCAGGCTGCTTGTTATGCATTCAGTTACTCCAGTTAAGAAGTTGAAAAGCAAACATATAATATGCCTTTAAGGCATGCTTTATAAAAGGAAGTGGTGTGTGGGAAAGTTCAGATTCTGAGGAAGTTCTAGTTTGGGAAGGAAAGACCTCAGTTTTTGAATAAAATTACTTAATTTTGGTGCTCCTGTGTAGCATTTCATTACTGAATTTCAAACAGATTGTATTTTAGACTTTCCATTGTTCATTTGGTTCCCTGGCTTTCAACAGGAGTTGACGGTGCTTTTATGGTTACTGGTTTCTCCTGTACCATCCGCTGGTTTGAGTTCTTTAGTCACTTGTAGAAACATTTTTAGCCAACAAAAGGGCTAATATTGTGTGAGGAAGAGTTTTGTCAAACTTTTCCATAATGATTACACCTTTGCAAAATCACTTTAAGGACAGCAGAGTCTCCTACTGCACTGCCAATGTATAAATCTCAAAGATGTGATAATTCTTTCTATTTCCTTGAAATACAGTGTCACCTACACTGCTGGTGTAAAATAATAAAGCCAGGTGATTTGGGTTTGATTAGCAGCTCAGGCACTTGATGGGCATGCCCACCCTGGGTTGGGGAAAGTGGGCTTGTTCTTGGACAAACCAGCTTGCTGATCCTTGTAGGGGAGCAGGCTGTGGCTGAAGCACACACAGAAGTATGACCTGGATACCAGAGAGTCTGGAGTGTGCCACATCTTAGGATGGGACCATGCAGGGGTTGCGGGATTAGGAAAAACCCTCCCTGGAAGTGGTGTAATGCTGCACCAGGTTCTTCGTCCTCCTCAGCAGGCCCGGACATGGGTCAAATGTAGCCCAGTAAAGCTAAGGAGGCTCCAGTAGACATGATGAACAAGAAGGCCTAGAAGCAGTTGATGATCTGCTGTGGGTAGACAAAAAGAGGTGAAAAAAGAACATTTTATCAATATTTTGTTCAGTTTATCTTATATATGTTCCTTGGTTCAAGTCCTTGGCAGTTATTTCCAAAGCCACTTCCTATTTTTCCTGAAAGTGGAAGTAAAAAGGGCCACTGTCGGAGCTTGCCTTTTCATTTTCAAATCACCAACAAACCTCTACATTTCCAACATTTTTTTTCCAAAAATACAGTTCTCTTTCATTCAAAAAACTGGAAGCTCTTTCTAATGAGAAACCCTATTTACTACCATTTGTTATAACTTCACTTTAGCTGCATTAAATATAGAATTCAAAAACATTGTAATGACAGAAGCTAACTGTTAGACATATTCAGCATAATCCAGACCACCAAATGAAAGCTAGTCAGAATTGTGCCAGAGCTGCTCTCCTTCACCTGTCTGTCTTTACCACTATGAGTCAAATGAGGCACTATCAAGGAAGCAGTAAGAAATTATATTAAGGGGACAGACACTCAAAAGCAGATCCATGTCAATACATCAACAGCACAAATACAGCCAGCACTGGAAAAAAGTATAAGGTAAGAAAAATATTGCTGTGGGTGCAGGGAGCACATCTAAACACTTTACTTTGTTTTCATTTGCTTTAAGTGAGTTGTAATGTATATTACTTAAATTGTCATATGTGTCAGTAGTTAATAGCTCATACTTCCTTTATTGAGTCTGATCAAAACAAGTCTTGATGAATCATAATGATTGTAAAGGCCATGACCTATTATTCATCTCACACAGTAAAGGAAGTACAAAAAAAAAACATCCTGTATTATTAGCTTCATGCAGTCTTATGAATCAGATTTTCTTTCTTTATGAAGAGAGTTTAAAACATTGCTTTTATTTGGAGTCTACCCTTTAAAAAATATGCTAAAATGTATTTCGTCCTTAAATAAACTGAAGAGAACTTGACCCTTTTTTTAAAAATTTCTCCCCGAAGGATACTTTATATTAATCTGTTCTTTCTTTTATTCATATATACAACTGTACTGCCAGTACATTATGGTGACAGCCATCAATACAGCCTAGTATCACAGGTAATAGCATCAGATGCTGGTCCAGGTCTATCTCTGAAGTCTTCCAGAAGCATTGCTGGCTCAACCAGTGCCCTGTGCTGTATCATAAACCAGCACCCCAACCCCTCAGCTCAGATGTTCCTTCTATTGATGCACAACCTGCCCCCCTCCTCCACCCAGCTATTCAGGTCCTGTTTGTCTGCCCTGCCCCCAACCCTCCTTGAGCATAAAACATTTAAAAAACTACTAATTTCTACTTATATACTGTAGCTAGCAAACTGCTTGTTATAAATGTAGCAAACAGTTGGCACAGTTTATACCCTGTCTGCACAGCGCTAACTTAGGTTTTAGTTAAAAAAGGACTATTTTCTACTGTTAAACTGTTGCAAACTACTTGCTACAATGTAACACGCAGTTGCTACAGTTTAGACCCCACACAGAGAGCTACAGTACTCAGGTTTGACTGCAAAAGCAATACCATATATTAAAAGTCAGTATTGCATTAGAGATAGGGATCAGCTGATATGTTTCCCAGCACTTTGTGTCTGGGGCAGTTACCCCCTCACCCCTACCTTGTCCTAGCTGTGCTACCGAAGTGTTCTAAGAGTGTTTACAAAAATCTTAAATGCCCAATTAATGTGAAATAAAAAAATCACAAATAATCTAATGCATATGACTAGGGATTTGCCATTACTGCTAAAAAAATCCAAAACGTGTGGATTAAACTGTATGTCCCCATCTGAAGTTGGAACTCTGGAAATGAAAGTAGTTTAGCCAAACATTAAATGTACAGAATCCTGATGTTGTCCTTTGATTCTTGAGAATATACTGTGAATTAAATCTTAATATGTATTAATTGTTTAATGAATTAAATGAATGAATTAATTAATTAACTAGCTAACTTTACTGATATTTCATACCATAAGAAGATGTACTGGTACCCCATAAATGTTTTCATAGATAATCACAAATAAAAAACACCACACTAGTTAGTATGAGAATATAAAATCAAAATGCCTAATGCCTGTATTTCAGAAAACAAATGAAACACTCTGTAATTCATAGTTAGGTGTGAATGCAGTAAGCAGTCTGATCTGCCTTTTGTGTTTTCATATGAGTCATTCTGGGCTACCAAATCTACAGTAGACAAATGTTACCAAAATTTGCTCATGTGATTGCTATTTTTTTTACCATTTTTGTATACTGTACATATTTCCAGTACCTTAAATCCACAGTTTTTAACAATTTTACAAATGCATTTAGGTATATTATACTATATTTTACTTTATTCATATTCTATAATGTTCTCCTGGAGGCTTTGGTAATGCCTATAAAGGGCGTGACTGTACCATCTCATTTAATCAGGTAATAAATTATTAATACCAGGCACTAAAATGGTCTACTTTTTATGAGGATATTGGCAAAACAATAACTGATTCTGCAAAAATACTAGGAAATCATTTGTGTAACAGCAGGATAAAGCATTTTTAATTTCCTAAATGCTACACACAGAATATTTGTTCAGAGTCAAAATATTTTCTTATCACCTATAAATTCAGAATTATAGCTATATTCTTTATGTACCTTGTTTGTGTAGCAGAAACATTCTGAAATCTCCTCTGTTTCTGATATGGTCTTCTTTGCCCTCTTAACTGATTAATTGTCACAGCAGGTATTGTGTTAGATGTTTCCTAGAGAAATTGCCATGGAAATGTGCATTAATTTTCTCAAAATACTTTTTTTTTTATTTTAGCTTAGTAATTTGAATTACAGTGCAGTATTAATATAAAATATTTACTGAATGAGTAGTAAGCATTATCATGTTTTACTATTATGCAAGATGCTTGTCATTTAAATAAACTTCCCTTTATAGCACAATAATGGACAGTTAAGAAAGTTACTCATCAATACACTTTTTTTAAATAGTTTTATTGAATTTTACATTTAAACCAAAAAAAATAATTATTACATAGATTTAACTTTCAATCAGATCCGTATATGTAATAATCATAACTTAAAGTATTTACAAAGACATCCACTTAAGCACATTTCAAAAACATATATTAAAGTCAAGGTATCATGTTGTTATACATTCTTTTTTTTAATAATTCCTGCAGACTAACCCACATATTATATGAATATGTTTTCCTAGATGATCTTGACTTAATTGTCCAAAGCTCCATGGTGCATACTTCTGTAAAAAAAACAACTGAAACAAACTGCAGAAAGGCAGTGCCTCGTACCTAGGAGTAAATAAATCCAGAAACACTTGCCAAAGTAGAAAAAAATGTTGTTTAATAGGACAAAACAATCCACCAACGTCGCACACAACAGATAGCAGGTTACCGGTTTCGTTTATCAATGTAAACTTCATCAGGCAACATTCAAGTGTATTTCTAACATTTAAATATTCACACTCAAGTTCTAATTGGCTGAAATACTTAAAGCAACATAAACCCCTAAAATGCCTGAATAAACTCTACTATGTGTTCTATGAAATATGTGTTATATGGTAAATACAAAATGAATGCATTGAATTAAAACAACTGCATCACATTATTCACTTACAATCTTACCAAAAATATATATAACTACTTAAAATATGTTAAAAAATGTGAAACACTTTTTTCACCACATTCTGGTTCATTCATGAACTATATCTACTATAAAATCACTTAAAAAGGAGCAGCATTAATTTTCCTTCTCTATTTTCCTTCTTTCAAGTGCCTTTCATTTTAAAACTGGGACAATTGAAACTCTATCATTTATGCCCGGCCATCTATCAGCTTTTAAAAATATCTGCCATTTTAATTCTTTAAGTTCTAATCTAGTACCCCATGGCGTTTTTTCATTAATTTCCACATGGTCGATTGCCATGAATTGAATGAATGGCTGACATTTTTATGAATGTGACAGTCTAGGACATTATTAAGATTTCTTTTTTTAATAGCATATTCATGCTCATACATTCTCTGATTAAATCTCCTCTCAGTTTTTCCTATATAAAAAACTGAGCATGGTTCAGAAATGGCTAAATATACTATAGCTTTTGAGTTACAATTGTATATAGCTTTAATTTTTATTTTGAAATTCTTGACTTCAAATTAATCTCCTGTTCTGACCTTATGGCACCAGTTACATGTTCCACACTTATACATACCAAAATGAAGACTTTAACATCATTAGGTGACAAACCTGTCATTACCTATAGGAGAGGTAGGAACATGAAAGACTTGTTGAGAAGTAGTCAGGTTCCTTGCTCACAGGTACATTTTGGTATGTATAAGTGTGGAACATGTAACTGGTGCCATAAGGTCAGAACAGGAGATGAATTTGAAGTCAAGAATTTCAAAATAAAAATTAAAGCTAGATACAACTGTAACTCAAAAGCTATAGTATATTTAGCCATTTATGAACCATGCTCAGTTTTTATATAAGAAAAACTGAGAGGAGATTTAATCAGAGAATTTATGAGCATGAATATGCTATTAGAAAAAAAATCTTAATAATGCCCTAGCCTATCATAGTCATGAAAATATCAGCCATTCATTCAAGTTCATGGCAATCGACCATGTGGAAATTAATGAAAAGACACCATGAAGTACCAGTTTAGAACTGAAAGAATTAAAAATGTCAGATACTTTTACAAGCTGATCGATGGCAGGGCATAAATGATAGAGTTTCAATTGTCCCAGTTTTGAAATTAAAGGCACTTGAAAGAAGGAAGATAGAGAAGGAAAATTAATGCTACTCTTTTCTAAGTGATTTTATAGTAGATGTAGTTTTGTGAATGAAATAGAATGTGGTGAAAAAAGTGTTTCACATTTTTTAACATATTTTAAGTAGTTATATATATTTTTGGTAAGATTGTAAGTGAATAATGTGATGCAGTTGTTTTAATTCTATGCATTCATGTTGTATTTACCATGTAACACATATTTTATAGAACACATAGTAGATTTTATTCAGGCATTTTAGGGGTTTATGTTGCTTTAAGTGTTTCAGCCAATTAGAACTTGAGTGTGAATATTTAAATGTTAGAAATGCACTTGAATGTTGTCTGATGAAGTTTATATTGATAAACGAAACCATTAACCTGCTATCTGTTGTGTGCGATGTTGGTGGATTGTTTTGTCCTATGAAACATTTTTTCTACTTTGGCGAGCATTTCTGGATTTATTTGCTCCTAGGAACAAGGCACAGTCTGTTTGTCTTTCTGTACTTCTATAACAGTATTTCTGAATTTGTTAAATGTTGGTGGTGTATCTGTGATCCAGTTAATGGTTATAATCTTTCTAGCCACTGCCAGAATTGACAATAACAAAGGAAGTTTAATTTTTGTTTCATTAATACAATGTATAGGAGTGTTAAAGAGGATCATGGATTTGGTTATAGTAAAGTTATCAGTGAATATAGCTTGTAAAAACATGTTTACATTTTCCCAGTAGCCATTTTACAGTCATAAAACATGTGTGCCCAATTAGCATTTTTTCTAATTTACACCTTTTACAAAAATGTTCTTTTTTAGTAATCTTACTCATAACAAGTGGAGTGTAAAATGCTCGATACATGAATTTCCATGTATATAACTTTCACCTGAGTGAGGATGTTGTTTTACTAGGTTCTTCTTATCTTGATCAGCAGGTTGTATAGCATTTATAGCCTTCAGAGCAGCTATATGTTTCATCTCAAATTACTTATATATCTGTGGTAACTTGCCTTTGGATGTAGTTTTATGTTGTATATTTAAAATTAAGTAGTTTAACAACATTGGAACTGCTTCTTTATTAATAGTTGATATTAACACAAACCTATTTAAGAGAAACTGTCTATACTCTTGTAATTCTAACCAGAGATTATTATTTAAATCAAACTCTTGAATTAAGTTGTCAGTTGTTTTGATTTCATTATTTATCCACCAAAACCAATCTATTAGTCCTTTTTTCTTTAAATAATAGTATTTTAGTGGAATCAGTCGATGAAACAATTCCCTGTGTGTAGGCTAAAGGATATAAGAGGAAGAACCATTCTTTATATATTGGATATATGTATGTAAAGTTTCTGATATTTATTATGATAGTTAAACTATAACTAGCTGAACATTTTGGTGTTATGTATGTTGTAAAAAGTTCTTTTAATATCCAAATGAAAGGATTATTTAACATGTTTAATTTATAAGTTTGGGGTGTAATAAATGTGTCCATACATATTACTTCCCAATATTCTTTCCAGTTAGCTAAATGTGTAGAATTCACTAGCAAAGAAATGGTTTTAAATGCAGAAGGAATAGAGTATAACTCAAGGTCAGGAAAGGCTTTATCTCCTCTTGTCCAGCTATTCAGGTGATATTTTAGAGCTATCCTAGGTTTGTTTGTATACCATAAAAATTTTAACATTATTGAATTTATTTTTCTTCAGTTTGTTTAGGAGGGAGTAATAAAATTGACTGAATAATATATATTTTTTAGGAGTATGATCATTTTAGCTATTGTTAGTCTTTCTTCCATTGTAAAGAAGATTGTATTCCACTTAGATATTAAAGATTGAATATTATTCATTATGTTATTATAGTTAAGATGCATTATATTTTTATATCTTTGGTTAATGTTATCCCTAAATAGGTAAACTGATCAGAATCTGGAATGTATTTATGGTATTCATTTCCTAGATTTTTCTTATTAAGGAAGATGGGAAGTATCTTTGTTTTTTCATTATTAAAGGTCAGGCCTGATATTTTTTTGAAAGTTAACCATAGAAGCAAATAAAGCAGAAACTGATGATATATTTCCATTTAGTGTGACAAGAACATCATCTGCAAAGAGCTGAATTTTAGAAATTATTTCTGAGTTTATATTGAATCTCTCTATATCTTTATTCATTCTAATTGCATTAGCCCATAGTTCCATTATTAAAGTAAATAATAAGGGGGGAAAGAGGACAACCTTGTTTGGTTCCTTTTAATACTGGAATATTTTGTGAGATATATGTACTTATTTTTATATATCCTTGGGTGCCTTTGTATAAATAAGATATTAAGTTTATAAAGTTATCTGAGAAATTTAGATTTTTAAGTAATATAAACAAGTAGTCCCAATTCACTGAGTCAAATGCAGAAGCTATATCTAAGTTTATTAATATTGTCTTTCTTTTTTTATTTGAGTAATCGATTAAAGTAAGTGTTCTTTTTATATTATCAAATGTATTTCTATTAATTATGAAACCAGTTTGGTCATCATCTATTATGTTTGGGAGAAGTTTCTTCAGTCTGTCTGCATATATATTTTTAAACATTTTGTAGTCTACATTCAATAGTGAAAAGGGTCTATAAGAGGTTCATTTTGTTGAATCTTTATTTGGTTTAACTACAGAGACTATAAATGTATATTTCCAAGTGGGAGGGCATATAGCCTCAGTTTGAGATGTTAAAAATGTTTTTTAGTAATATTAAAGCATTTCTAAGCATAATTTTATAAATTTCCAGAATTATTCCATCATTTCCTGCAGCTTTAATTTACGTTTGTTAATTTGAGTCTGAATATCTGTGTATGATATACTCTTATCTATTAAGTCTATTTATTGTTTGCTGAGATATTTATTTATGTACTTATTTATAAATTATTTTATGTTTTCTTTTGAAGGCATAGAAACTTCATTATGGTTGATTTTATGAAAGTGTTCTCTAAATTCTTCTAATATATCTTGTATATTATAAACCTTTCTCTTTTTCTTATAGAATAGATTTCTTTAATATGATTGTGTTTGCTGACTCTTATGGATTTATTTTTAAGTCTGTTTATGTATTTGGGATTGTTTGAAAATGTGAGAAATTTGTGTTTTTTTCCAAACATATCATAGTTTTATGACTAAGGATTTCTAAATATTTATTGTTCAAATTTTTTTTATGTCATTATTTATGTAGTTAAAATTTTGATTTTGTTTAAGGTTATCTAATTTCTTCTGTATCTCCTGCAGATCTTTATCCCAGGATTTCATTTTGTTGTTATACCATTTATGTATTTTGCCATATAGAAATGCTTTAAGAGCATCCCAAATATGTATCACTGATGAGTCAGGGGTGGTATTTATTTCTATAAAGTTTTGTATTTCGTTTATTATGAATTCCTTAAGATCTTCTAGTTTAGTGATATATGCTGATATTCTTCTAAACTGTAACTTGTATGATGAATTAATATTTAATTCAAAAGTTATGGAATTATGATCGAATATTGAGCAAGAAATAATCATGGATTTAGTTATGTCATGTGTTAATTGGTTAGAGATGTCTATCAATTTTGGAATAGGAACCATGAAATTAATTCATAAAATCTATTAGATGTTTGGCCTGTGATGATATTTTCCTCTTACTTTTAATACTGGTTTCCTTTTCATTAAGTATGCAATTAAAATCATCTGTCATTATAATATTTCCTTTTGCAAGGAGAATAATTTGATTTAGGCGTTGTTTAGCCTTGTTTATTCCTATGCCTGGTATCCAATAAACAGGAATAGGTAATGATTTGTTCCATAAAAATGGCGACACCTCTTTTTTCTGTGTATGTCCAAAACTGGATTATATTAGATTTGTGTAAATTCAAATATCTAAAAAATTTCCTCTTTTACAAGGATTGCTTAAACCATTAATTCTAATGGAAATACATTTAAAAATACCATTTTAGATGTTTAACAATGATAATATATTTCATTTAATTCAGAATCATTGAGATATGCCTTATTTTTTATGAATTTCTATTTGTTATGTATTGAAATACTTTGTTAATACATGTGTTAATTTTATGGTAGAAATATAGTTTATGTCTTACTGGAATTAGTACCTTGCGTATGATGCAAATAGAGGATGTCTTAACAAAATGATTTTTACATCTATAAATTAATTGCATAACCTTGAAAGCAAACCCCACACCCTGCCTGGAGTTATAAACTCCTAATTTAAGTAGCATCCCCCACTCAAATTCACCACCCAATCTATAACAGCAGAGCTCCAGCCCTACCTTATGATCTTAATATGTATTTGTTTCTATAGTTTCCATTTTTATTTTGATTTTTAATCGTCTTTGTATATTAATATTTAACTCATCAATGTATGCATAAAACTTATAAATTAATATATAATGATTAATATGTGAACAGATTTAATCTAATCAGTTACTAAGATTTTATGATGTATTTTATGTTTGTAAATCTTTCTTGTTCATTAAATTCCTCTTTGTATCAAATATCTTGACCAATGCATTTATATATTTCTGAATTAGTACTTATTTCAGTAGAAACCAAAGTTTTACCATATGTGTTCATGTGTATGCACTAGGCCAACTACCCCAAAGCCTTCACAAGCCCAGCCCGCTAGCATCACATCACCATTAGTTCCCAGTGCTTCTATTATGCAGAGCAATTAGAGTGATCCCCAGGGTGAACCCCTTACCTGCCTACCACTCATCGAAATTTTTCTTAACATGCAAGTTGGTTAACTGTGTTATTAAACTCAATGTGAGTATTGGTTAGATAAGATAGACCTTTTACTGTCTATATTATTATACCATTCAAAATAATGTATTGTGATATTATGATTATCAAAAAAATACTATAAATCTTCATTGGGTCTAGCCATAGACCTATTATCATATCTACACAAATATCAGCATGTCCAGAAAACATTGCATTAGTGATTACATAAATTATAATACATTATATATTGTGTAATTTCCTACAAATACATCATCTCTTATATGGAGATATAAGATTCATGGAATGAAATTCCCGGTCTTTCTTATTTCAACCTTTATCATATCTTTGTCATTAAAAAATAAATACTTTACCATTATAGTGAGAGAGGAGAAAAAAAACTTTCTTAGATAAGAAGAACATATATCTATAGTAAATATATGGAAATAAAGAATTGCTGCTGAATTCTGTATCAGAGTTCCTTCTTTAACTGTGTACAAAACATATGTGCTTCAAAGTACTATTGTTTTTGATTGCAGCATTCAGTTTCTTTAGTAATGCATGTATATAAGGCAGATAATATAACCAATGTAGCATAAGTTGTTAGAATTGCAGCAGATACATGACTCAGTATGTAGCCATTCAAGGAATAGACTTCACATTACTAAAAATCCTTATTTACATTCATTGTGTAGTATAATAGCAGATAAGAGTTTAACATATTAAAAGTAAACTAATAAATTACAACTGTACCTTTTCAATTTTATATTAAAGAAATACACTGTCAGAATGTTGGTAATCAGTTTAAAATAACTATTTCAGCATGTCATGTCACCTTTTATAACAAATAATACAGCAGACCTTCACCAGTATATAAGCAGCTTGTTTATACATTATTTTTAACCTTGTATATTTAACATATGCAGATCCACTGTATTAATATTTAAACTAACTCAGATGTAAAATATTAGCTTTCCAATTATATATTATAGACATTTAGATTATTTAGTAAGCATTAGACTTACTATTTGAGTTCAAAGTTCTGTTTTTCTTTCAGATTGTCCTCTCCGAGAATTTCTCTTCCTGAATCTATGTATCCAGTGTTGTCTTGTCATGATTACATGTCACTAAAGGTCAAAGTTCAGTTTACAGCTTCAGATGAGTTCCTGTGGATTAATGGAGTGTACTACAAGCATCTGAAGCTCACAACTGCATTTCTCGAGCCCCAAAGGACCCAACATTGGCTTTTTTAAAAATGATTGAGTGAGAAAGCTGTGAGTAAGGTCGAGTTAACATTTTTAAGCTGCATTCCTTGTGTTTTAAGGCATGAGCCTCATAACAGGCATCACAGAGTGCCTTCTTAACAATGACATGCCATTCAAACCAGAATGCAACTGTAAATATTTAAAACCATCTGCACAAATGTATCAGACAGTGCATAATAATAAAAAGAAAAATAAACACATCCCTTTTGTAACTATAACTCTATGCAGTAATTAAAAGCATTTATTTTTCAACAACTATATATTGACAACACACATTTTTTCCCTTCTCTCCTTTTCCATTCCCTTCCCTCGCTCTCACTCTCCCTCACTCCCATTTCAAGGTAGTCAAATCAATACCAGCATACCTACTTTTAAAACACACAATAAGGTATGATACTGATATATATTATTAAAGAAGTAACAGTGAAAAAAAAATATTATGACCAACCTTCAAATTCAAAAAGTTGAAAACAGAGATTTTGTATGTCCATATTTGTTACATTTTTTCTATTTTCTTTAACTTTAAAGTATTTGTTTAAATAAATATTGAAAAACATATCTGTCTATAAGTAAAATAGGGGAATAGTTTAAGTTCTCATTTTTTTTCAATCTCTTGTTTGTCAATAGTTTCCCATGAAGTTTCAGATGCCATTATTTTCAGAGATGGGCTAACCCATTCCATCTCTTCAATTTTGTCTACTATTTTATGCTTTTTTGATGTAGGTTAAGGCAAAGTCTAAGTCTTCATATATTTTGGGACCATCTGGTAAAAATAATTTTAATTTAGCCGGGAACAGAAGATGAGTTTTGATTTGAACTTTCTTTCATTCTTTTACTAGAGGTAAAAATATTTTCCTTTTGGCAATGACCATACAGGAATAGTCATTATCAAATCTGATGACAGCTTCATTAACTTTAATAAGAGCTTTTGTCCATGCAGTTTTTAGCACCAACTCTTTATCATATGAAGAAAGGAATCTCACAATAACATATTTTGGTGTTTTTTTGTTAGCACTAGAGGAATATATAGACTGATGGACTCTTTCTATGCCAAAGGATAAGGCTTAAAGCAAGTCTAGTATTTTAGGTAACCAAGTGTTTAAAAAGCTTACCAGATTGTTGCCTTCAATGTTTTCAGGCAGTCCAAAGATTCTTAAGTTATTCCTTTGGGACCTATTTTCTAGGTCATCCAGTTTATTTTGAAGTAAAGTGTTTTGTTTAAGTAGGAATTCAATGTTGTTTCCCCTTCCTGAATTCTGTTATCCATGTCATTTAATGCTCCGTCTATTCCATTTATTTGTGCTTTTTGTTGTTGAAGATCTTTGTGTAGTAAGTCTATTTGCTTAGTGCAGTTTTCTTTGAAGTTGTCAATTTTTGAGTCTGTTTTTATCTGTTTTGGTTGTCAAGTGCTGTATATTTGATATCAAATATTGAAGTCCCTTTCTGAAGATGGTATCTTGATTGTTGCCTTTTGAAAAACTAATTCTGAGGAATCTTGATGAGTAGAAATCTTATGTATGAAATTGAATGCAATGGGACCTGACAAACCCAAAATAAAAATACTTATGAACAAAAACAA
Source organism: Protopterus annectens (assembly GCF_019279795.1). Taxonomy (NCBI): domain Eukaryota; kingdom Metazoa; phylum Chordata; order Ceratodontiformes; family Protopteridae; genus Protopterus; species Protopterus annectens. The sequence goes on from NC_056749.1 coordinate 627,334,091, forward strand.
GGCATCAAAATGCTGAGAGTAGGATAAACAATTTAATAAAATACAAAACAGATATATTTAGGTAAGAGCTTTCACAGCTGCCTGCTTCCTCAGACCTTAATACTGTTTTATGTTTTATTAAATTGTTTATCCTACTCTCAGCATTTTGACACCTTGTTTTTGTTCATGAGTAGAAATCTTCTAAGGAGAATTTTGACAGGAAAAGTTGTCTAAATCAGTATTACTTTTTTATATTATCCTAGTTTTAGATATACAAAATCTATTTATGTAAGAATATTTTTTTCTAGAATAACTTAATTTTTATATTTTCCTGCCATAACAAAATGTACTAGGTAAAGCTGAAGAAATCTGCTGCTATCTGGTGCTCATCTTGGCCTCGCCTCCCCCCCCTCTCATCAGTATACATCTAATACAGAATATGAAAATTAAGATTTTTCAAACTTTAGGAATTCTGAATAATTAGCTGCTGCTTCTTTGTGAGTGTTTCAAAAGCATAAATCAAAGTACATGTACAACTTAGTAGCCTTAAATAAATGAATTTTATGTAAGGACTAGAAAGACTGATCAAAATTTTAATAATTTAAGAAATCAGTTAAGTGACAATGGCATACGGGAGTAGTTATAAACAGTATGGTTTCATGAGGTACTCACTGTCACATACAACATATGTGAGTACTATTTTAAGTCACATGACCTGGGCTGGGTTTTTAGTATGGAGTAAGGATCTGATGTGATAGTGTTTCATTGGTCTATATGGCTTAATTTGCTATCCTGGACAGCTGAAATGTATGTATAAGCTCCCATTTTCTCTGCATGACATGGTGTCATAAGTAAATAACTCTAGGCTAATTTTTGTGTTTGGCTTTGGTCTTGTCATATTGCTGCTGACATTTCCACATTGGGCATGCCTCACATACTGACCATGACATGTGGCTTTTGTCTTGTCATACTTCTACTGACAATTCTGCATTAAGCATGCCTCACATACTGACCACAACATCTATGAGGAAATCATCCATTTAGTGTGCTCTGTCATTTACTTTTGTTTTCATATTTTGAAGTAGGAAGAACAACTCCTTCACTAAAGTTAGAATCCATGGAAGAGTGTACTCCAATAACTGTAGCACTTTTTCTCCAAAGATTGCAGAAACCCCTGTAGCCTCTTTACGTGAAGATTGGCATTATCTACCATGCAACATTTTTTGGAGGGTCCTTGTTGTCAGTAAAGTTTGTTGAGACTCAGAAAAATTACTCTGTTACCAGCAGCATTCTGTCGTGAAGGAAGGGAACAGTGCAGAATTTTATTTCCTGATGCTTCCAGGACTTTTTTTTTTTTTTGCTGTTGGAGAAGAAAATCTTACTTCTAATAATTAAAATAATCCCCAAGCTTTGAAAAACAAAGTGGGGAGTTTGGTCTATGGCCGTGTACCCAACTGTACAAAAAATTCACTTGAATCCTTTAACTGTGTAAGTGTAACTGAGCATCCCCTCCTCATCCTCACCCTAATGTCTGATGTTACCCAAAACTGGAGTTTGATATTAAGTAAATAACCTGGGTGCAGCAGAGAGTTCAGATGACAGGATGTGAACTGGTAACAGCAAATCCCTACCATGAAATCTCAGGAACCGTTGAGAGAGCTAATGAAATAGAAATCTGGAGACTGGCATTTTTTTATATTCAAAGCTACTAATTTAGCATTCTGCTTTAAAAGAGAGACAAGAGTATGGTGAGCCAACATCTTAAATTTGTTTGACTTTTTAGAAGCTGCTGTTGTTTACCATATCTTGAATATGCCCTAAAGGTCTTCTACCTTTGCAGGCTGGAAGAACTTTAAAGAAAAGCCCTTGTCTATATCACTCAAGCTGAATAGCTTGAAAAAGCAAAATCTGCTGAATGAGATGAAGAATTACTTTTTGTTTTTTTTTTTTTTTGTTTTTTTTGTTTTGTTTTTTCAAATATTTTTTTTATTTTCCAAATATTGACCCAAACAAAAGAGGGAAAAAAAATAAAATATATGAAATTAGTAACAAAAATTTATAATATTCAATTAATAAAGTATATAGCTACACATTAATTATTTAGAGTTCATTTTTAATGTCTCAATAAGAGTTAACATTTTTTCCCAAGGATTGTTTGCCCATGTTTTAGGTGAAATTCTCGATTCCTTCACCTTGATTTCTAATGTCGCTGTTTCTTCCATCAATCTCAAGAATTCTTCCAGCATAGGTTCTTGTGAAGACTTCCACTTTCTAGTTTTACATTTCCTTGCCATAGCTAGTATGGACCAAAGTAGGTATAGATCTTTTTTATTCATTCCAATAGTATCATTAACATTTAAGAGGACTAAAGATTTTGTTAAAATAAAGGTATCTGTGAATATAGCTTGGAGAAAAATAGTAATTTCTTCCCAGAATTTTTTTATATTAATACAATCAAAAAATATATGAGACCAATCAGCTTTACAGTTTAAAGAACATCTCCAACAAATGGATTTATCAAGTGAATTGAATTTGGCTAGTTTATCAGGTGTAATAAATGCCCTGTGAATATATTTCCATGTAAATATTTTCCGTACTTGTAAATTGAATGTTAAGTTAACAGAACATTAAATATTTGTTTTACTCTCAATTGATAGATTAGTGTGACATCCTTTTGCTATGAAATTGCAATATCTTGCATTAGGGGTAGTTTTATATGTTATCAATATTTTGTATAATTTTGAAATTAGATTCGTCCAATTATAATTGCCGTAAGTAACTTCAGATATTAAACTTATCAAATTTGGACTAGTTTTATAAGGAGAATTAATAATTTTACTATTAAGATCTTTAACATATGATAATATGCTTTGTAGTATCAACCAGTCTGCTGATGGAATGTCACATTTATTCTGAATTTGTTGAATGTCTAATACTACTTGATTCTTTATACAATGTTGCCAACAAGTTAAGTTTTCCCCCTCCCATCTAGTTAAAATAACATTATGAATTTTATTGAAGAAATTCTTTGTAGAGCTAAAGGGTATTATCAAGTCTAGCCAAATCTTAATATCCGTGTTAGTATATATAAATCTTCTGAATAAATTTTAAATATTATTTATATAATTTAAGTTTGTTGGTTTTGTTATATTATATTGAATATTAACAGTCAATATGTGCCACATCATATTATTTTGTTCACTTAATATGCAATTTTTAATTATTTTATTTTCATTTAGAAAAATAATAGTGTGCAATGTTTTCCATGTTGAAGAATAATTAGGATCTATCCAATTAATGATAGTTCTTAATATGGAAGCTTTTATGTATGATTCTAGATCTGGAAGTTTAATTCCACCCATTTCCCAAGATCTAATATGATGTGTATAGGCGATTCTATTTCTTTTTGGATACCAAAGAAAGCTTAATAGAATTTTATTTATTTCTTTCAAGATTTTCTTGTTAGGTGCTATAGGAATAGTTTGTGCAATGTAATTAATTTTTGGAAGTATTGTCATTTTTATTATTTGTAATCTGTCTTCAAATCTCAAGAACATTTTATTCCAGCTTACTATTAACATTTTTATTTTATTAATTATGTTGCTATAATTTGTGGCTAATGTTGATTCCAAATTATCACATAGTGTTATTCCTAAATATTTTATTATGGGAACTTGTTTAACTATCACACAATTTGTAATTAAGGTAAATTCTCTCTTTTTATTCAAATGTATATAATTAGATTTTTACCTTGTTAAATCTAAGGCTGGAAATATGATAAAACCTTTCCACTATTTCATGTAGTTTTTGTACTGATTTCTGCGAGACAGATAACGTGAGTAACACATCATCAGCAAATAACATAATTTTTCAACAGAGTTGACCAAATACATCTATGCCTGATATATTAGAATTGTTGCATACTAATGAGGCAAATAATTAAATTCCTAAGGCAAACAGGATGGGAGACATCGGACATCCCTGCTTTGTACCTTTGGTTATTTCAATAGCCTTCGAGGTAAATGCCCCAAGTTTTACATAATTGTTTTTATAAATATTCTTTATTAGCATAATAAAATTAGTAGGAAATTCAAATAATTCTAAAGCCTTAAAAAGAAAAAACACAGCTCAATGAATCAAAGGCTTTTTCTATATCCAAAGTTACTATTAGAGCTTCTTGGTTGTTTCTGTTTAGAAAATCAATGAGTGTTAGAATTCTTTGTATATTGTCGTGTGTGTCTTTTATAAATGAATCTTGTTTGATCCTCATTTATTATGTGTGTCAATGATTTTTAATTCTACTAATACTGACATGAAGATTTTATAATCATTGTTAAGTAAAGATATTGGCCTATAAGATTTACACTGTAAAGAGTCTTTGTTTTCTTTTATAATGGGTGTAATTAAGGAGTATATCCATGAAATTGGACTTGTGTTTTGTGCTAGAATTTCATTCAAAGTTTTGTGAAACAATGATATTACTGAAGATGGAAATATCTTATACAATTCATTAATTATTCCATCAATTCCCAGTGTTTTATTACTATTATTTTCCTTGATTTTTTGAGTAATTTCTTTTAGAGATATTTGTTTTTGATTGCATAACTTTAACTTTTCTGGTATCACCTTTACTAATTTCAGGTCTAAGTTTGATGTATTAGTTATATGTGAAGTATCATTATAATGGTCAGAGAAATAATGTTTAAATGCATCTAGTATATCACTTATATCTGAAACCTTTTTGTTTTTTTCCTTACTTCATGTATAATACTTGTAATATTATTTTCATTCAAATGTTTTTTTTAATCTTATTGCTAAATTATGCATATGTTTGGGTGATACTGCATAGGAACTAAGTTTTAACCTTTCTACAGCTATATTAGTTTTGTGAGTTAGGATTTTATTATATCTTTTGTTTAAGTTTTCCAATTCTTTTTATGATTATTTTGTGTGTAAGTAGATGAATTAATAGTGAGATCTGCAATTTGCTTTTGGATGTTACATAATTCTGATTCCCACTCGTTTAGCTTGTTTTTATACCATGAAATAATTTTTCCATTTAGATAGGCTTTCAATGTATCCCAAAGATTAATTACATTTATTTCAGTAGTGTAGTTTATATCTAAAAATAATTGTATTTCTGAATCTTACCAAGGTTTAAATTATTTTAATTTTGAAATGTAAGCTGGAATTTTTGACATAAAAATTAATTTCGTATAATCTGTATGTATTTTGAGAATTAATGAATTATGGTCTGAAAAGGGACAAGGGATTGTGGAAAATTTTATTATTTTTGAATTTGGTTCTTGCGATATAAAGATTTTATCAATTCTTGTATGTGTCCCAAATATGTGGTCTTGGTGTGAAAATAATAATGAATTGTTCTCCTTATAACTAAATGTATCAATTAGATTTAAACTTTCTTCCCGTTTCTTAAGTAGCTTCCCCATAGAACTTACACATAAATTTATTTTGCTTGTGGTCTCTGATTTATCCAATATACAATTAAAGTCATCTCCCAAAATCAAATTTCCTTTATATACTTTAGTTATTAGATCCATGTGTTTTCTTATTGTCCCAACCCCAATACATGGTAACCAATATATATTTACTAATGTCCAGAGTCTATTGTTATATTTTACTATTACTGTGGCTAGGAGTCCTTCTTTATCTTCATATTTGTAAATGATTTGCGGCATAGTGACATTTATTTCCATAAAATTAAAGTTTCCCTAGTCTTTTTCTTATATGAAGAGTGAGATAAGATCACATATTCATTAGGATTGCAGCTAAAGGTATAATTTGTTTTGAAGTGAGTCTCTTGAAGAAATACTACTTGTACGTTATTTAATTTCATATATCTTAATAAATTAGATCTTTTCCTTCGATTGTTTAAACCATTAGTGTTTAAGGATAAAATAGTCAAGTCCATTCTCAGTATTTAACTTTATATCATATTTGTTTTGTATTATATTTTGTAATACCATACCAAATGTAAAATGTGTAACTACTGTGTTAATAGTTCTCATTGTAGTCAATATTTTAATTTTGGTCAAATAACTTATGTACATGAAGTGAAATACACTTCCAATCTGCTAGATGAGACGAAATCTAACAGACTGCCTACCATAACTTCCCTCATGAAAAAAGAAAGAAAAAAAAAACTAACCCCTTTCAAGCTCCAGTACACCTTTTCTCTTATCTTGGAGATTTAACAATATTAGTTATTATTTTCCCTATATAACTATTAATAATGAATTAACATAATGTATGGAAATGAGTATTAATTTGGTAATACAATTTAATTTTAGATTAGATTAGACTTCTTTTTCAGAATATAATCATCCTATCGTGCACTACTTAAACATTCATAAAGTAAAATCTCATTTATAACACAGTAAATGTTGCTTAACATTAGTTCTCTTTAGCCTGAGAGTAGTATATATATATATACATATTAATAGTCTCCAATATTCTGATATGACTAATATACTAATGATTATGTCAGATAAACACTCTCCTACATACTAAAAATGTATTATAACTGAGTGAAGTAGATTTAGAAATGTATCAATAAGTGAAGACAGATACTACAAAAACTATGTAGTCCATAGAATAAACCTTTAGAGTTGTGTTCACTAGAGATGATAATGTAAATATGTTTGAGTGAACAATGCATGTCATAAATCTCTAAGTATCACTCGCATGCTTTCAATTAGAGACAAATAAAAGCATAACCAGATTCAGTTTATTTTATGTCCACCCATGAATGTAGTTATGAAAAATTAAAAGAAAAAATGAAGAAAGACAACATTAGACCATAGTGATCACTCATTGATGATGAAACAAAAGCAATTTGCCCTGATAAGTGGCCATGTGGGTGAGCAATTTATAAACTTCTTAATACTAATGCATAGTTATAATATCAATTCATATTATGAGAATATCATCACAGAATATTGAACAAAATGCTAGTCAAGACAGAGCATTACTGAAGCTGTTCTGCACAGCCACAGTTCCTTAGAACCTTTATAATAGAGTGTTTGTTAAAGACTGTGTCATCAGGGGCGATCTCTGTCTAACGTACAGAGCCATGTCCAACCCAGAATTGTTGAACATGCTCCATCTTAGCAAAACCAAATCTACTCAAGCTACACGTTCTAGGGATATAAACCTCAACACAACAATGAATAGAACATGCTGGAGGGATACATTCCCTTCACAGAGACTTCCCTTACTATGGAACGGGGTCCCGATCTACATAAGACAGAGCCCCTCACTATCACTCTTCAAGAGGAACCTTGATGAGTGGATGGGTAACAGAAAGTTCACACTAGGGATCACACCAACAGCACTACTAGATAGGGGCCAAGGGTACTAGCTGCTAGTACAAGGGTCTAGGGAACTACTAAAGGGGTGATGAATACCGCACAACATGGCTGGGCTAATATATGCCTTCGGGCAGATAGCCCAGTACCAACCTATGAACCTATGCAGCAAGATACAAGAGTAGGCAGACTCCCTTCTTTGTTATTAAATTGTTAAAAGTAATGACACTCTAAAAAATACAAAACCTATTAAGCTGAACAGTGCCTTAAGAAATCTCTCTATCTCATATCTATTTAATCTTCTACTTGAATTTCTCATCAAGAATTACAATTTACAAATCTGTCTTATTTTACTACATGAAGCAGTAGGAAAGCAGATCATGAAGACATTTTCTCATGGGCCCTTTACTTTAAAGAAATAAAGATGAAATTCCAAGGTGAACTCATTTTACCAACCATCTCACTAAGAAACTGATAACCTTATTATTTAAACAGTTGTCAATATTCAGTAAAAATATCAGCTGCATAATAGTTAACTATATAAGTAATGTCTGAAGGATTAAAGGTAGTTTATGTTATAAATCCCTGCCTTAACTAGATGTGTAGCATACAGAATATCATTTACGATTTGCGTTTCTTAGGAACCTATGTCTGTAAATGTGTAATTTAAACAATTCTTGGTAGAATGAATGGCATCTAAACTACTTTATTATGTTAATTTATGTGCAGTTTTACTATAGGTTTCCCAGTACTTCCCTGTCATCAAGGCAACTCCCACAATACATCAACAGGCACTCACAAGGCTGTCTGAGATGCCAATTTTATGAGTTATAGAACCATGGCTTAAAATTATGCTGGGAATAAATCAACTGTTCATCATAGAAAATAAGTACACATGCCCACACAATTTAGTAGTGCAGTTAAACAACTACTTGCATGTTGGTGTAAGAATTTTGGCTAATTACCAGCATCTTTGCCACTTTACTGAAAGTTGAACCCCACTTACCAAAGATTAGAAAGCACCAAAGGGTGAAGAAAGTAATCAGTAATTTACTGCTGTATTCACTATTTATTTGGTTACTACTTAATCAATTCAATTGAACATGTCTAGGCAGTGTGAGCAGAGGAAAATAACAACACTGCACAGTACAAGGTTTACTGTTATCTAATAAAACAATGTGCACATTATATTCAAATGTTTCTTTGTGTCTTTCGGCTTTTCCTGGTTAGGGGTCGCCACAGCAGAACTCCGTTCTGCTAATGATTGGTAGTGGATTTTTACGTACCGGGTTACCAGCCCTGATGCACAACCTTCAACGAAGGCACGCCCCATTCACGTATGCCTCTAGCTGAGAATCGAACGGGACAACGTCTTGCTATGAGGCGACAACGCTACCGCAGCACCACCACCGCAGTTGCACATTATATTCAAATAAGCAGGAGTTATAAGTACAAGGTAATAAATCCTTTTGTGGCTTCTGAAATTAGATGATTTCTGTTACCACGTTAATGAAGTATTCAGTATAATATGTCTAAAACCTGTCTTAATTTTACTTATTATGTGCACACATTTGCAATTGATGTGTGCATCTCACATACATATTTTCCTGTTTACACTTGCAACGCTGTAACAGATGCTTACAAAACTATCAGACGTCATTTTACTGGATCACCATAGCATAGTGTATCTTATAGCCTAGGTATGAATAATTCAGAAGTAAGAAAGGACTGTGTTTACTTCAAGTGTAACAATGTAGTCTGTAATGTTTCTATTAATTTTTTAAATGGATGTTATTCAATGTTACTGTAAATTCTTCTTTTTTATGTTACCTACATGAAAAACAGCTACTTTGTCACTGATTTTACACCTATTCTATTTATTTATTTATTTAAAAGAAGTCGGGGTTTGTAGATTTTAATAATCCAAAGACCATGTTAAATGAGCTTAAAATATAGTGTTTGTGCAACTGATATCACACTACAAGTGCTACCTTAACAACAGACAAGCAGGGGATTCCTTAACTGACTATTTCCACCTTAAATCTTTCATAGCAGACAAGGGAAGCTCTAACAAGTGCACAAGAATGTTTCAAATAACAGCATTGTTAGAACCCAGTAATGGAACTCAGTATCTGAAGTAGTTAACTTCATTTGGTCTGCAACCTGTGGGTATCGGATCCGTCCTCGGGATCCGTCCTCGGATCCGAGCTGGCAGCTTTACCTAGCTAAAAGATCCGAGCTCCTAGCTCATCCCCCTACCCATAATCCCCTGCTACACATCCCCCATCCTCAGATCTAGTTTGCCGCGGCTTATAGCAGCTTCTAGAGATGAGCTCTTAGGCGTGGGTGAGAGTTTTCCAGTTTTAAAAAATACCTTTAAAAATCGTTTTTTTCTAAAATTTCTTTGGTGTGTGTGTATTGTTTAGCCCCTTTTATCAGCTAATATATTTAGCGTATTTTTGTTGTGGTAATTTTACTTCAGATTTATTTCAATTCCCTCCCCCCAGTGCGTGAGTGTGTGGTGTGATGGCTGAAGGGCCTAAAGCCATTTTTTCTAAATGCACTGAGTGTGGTCATAAGCTGTCCCCAGCCGACAGCCACACTCAGTGCGTTATTTGCCTGGGGGTGGCCCATTTATCCACCAGCTGCCAGGTTTGTGTGGCTTTCAACCCCCGGGCTATCAGGGATAGGAGGAACAAGCTAATCCTGGCAGGATTGTTGTCCCCGGATTCTTCTTCCTCCTCTCCCTCTAAGGCACCAGTTGCGGCTGCGGCTCCCGTGCCTTCCAATCCCCCTCCCTTGTTGGGGACTCAAACTTTCTCTGCTTCTCAGGGTGAGGGGGACTCTTTTTCCTCTTCAAAAGAAAAAAGGAGAGATAAGGACCGGCACAGGCATAAAAGGCGGGCTGAGTCTCATCCCTCAGCCCCACCAGTGAAGGTAGCTAGTCCCGCTAAGAGGGCCTCTGGTTCTCCTCATTCTCGACTCCATTCTCCTTGCTTTTCCCCGGAGCCGGAGGAGGAGTACCGGTCTCCCTCGAGGTCCTCGAGGCGGCCCTCCAGGCCCGCCTCTACGACCTTCTCCAGATCCACCAGAAGCCTGACCGATGCTGATTTGGACTGGATGATGCACCATTTCCTGCAGGCTCAAATGCAGATGGGGGTGCTCCAGCCTCCCCCCCTCCGGGGGGGGGAGCTCGGCCCCTTTCTTTACCCTGATCGCTCCTTCTCCGACCTGGTTTACGGTTTCAGAGTCTTCGGATCCATGCCATTTCGGACCCGGGGAGCCATCGGAACCGACAGTCTTGATTACTTCGACGCTGACTATGCCCTCGAGCGTGTCAGATCCTAGCTCTCGAGGCCAAGAGCCGAGCGTCGGACCCATGGGAGGAACTGTGTCTTCGGCACCATTTAGGTCGGAGCACACTTCCCTCTTGGGTCTGACCGCTTCAGCTTCGACGCTGATCCCTGCATCGGAGCCGAGGGGGCTGCTCTCGGAGCCTGGGGAGAGCGGTTCGCCCTCGGCGTTTGATGTAGTGGAGAGGGTGCTGTTGAGGACTTCCAGATCCCTGGTCCAGGCTGCGGATCCATCCGTCACCCCTGCGCATTTGGGCCTGTCCTCCGTCATCTGGCCACAGGGACAGCCTGCATTGGCGTTCCAGTTGGTTCCCTTAGAGGAACAAGACCCCGTGGGTGAGCCAACCGTGGATAGCCCCACCGAGGAGGTTCCTCACAAATGGAAGTGCAAAAGGAGGCACCTGGATTCCCCTGCGTCCCTCACAGAGGACACAGACTTGGAGGAAGGGAAAGGTTCCCCAAGGTCACCCCCTGAGGATGTCTCCTTTGGAGACATCATGGAGATGTTGCGAATCAGAGGAGGGTGGTCTGCCCAAAAACCTTCCTCGGACGAGTCTGTGTTCCTGGAGGTGTTTGATGCAGGCTCGTCTACTTCTTGGGTGTCCCCCCCAGCTGACCCCCTGGTGGACTTAATTACCACCAGGGCTTGGAAGGAGCCGGACACCATGGAGCCAATTCCTAGAAGACCAGACAAGATACTTAGTCCCCCTTCTGATAAGCTGGCATGGTCTAAAGGTTCTCCAGTGGATTCCATGGTAGTGGCGGCTGCCACCAAGAAGGAGCTAGCACAGGAGAGTTCCTTGGTCCACCCCCCAGATAAGGAATCTCGGATGTTTGACCGCATTGGAAATCGGATGTTTGCTTCAGCTACCTTCTCTGTAAGGGCACTGAACTATATGGCACACATCATCAGACTCCAGTGAGACTTGATTAAGGAATACGCTGGAGCCCCCCCCCCCGGAGTCCATGGTGGCCGAGGACAAACGCACCTTCTCGGCTCGCATGGCCACTCTGAAATCTATTACTAACACATCTATGCGGCTACTCTCCCATGCCATGGAGGGAGCGGCTAGAGTTGGCAGAGCAGGCATCGCTCTGCGGCACCATGCCTGGCTCCGCCTTTGTGATTTTGCGGAACCCTTCAAGGTGTCCTTCACGAACGCACCCTTTGATGGTTCTACGCTCTTTGGCAAGACCGTCTGCGACATGCTGGTCCAAAGCGAGAAAGATGGGAAGGCACTGTCTGCCATCGGGATCCGCTTCTCTAATTCCCAATGGTACTTCTTGAGGAACCAGAGGGAACAAAAGAAGATGTGGTTCCAGAAATCACAGCAGTCCCATCCCGCTTCGGACCCCTCGTCCTTCAGTGGCAGAGAAGGACAAGGTGGACGCCGGCCCAGAGGCAGAGGGGGGCCCGAGGATTCTCAGGTCTCGAGAACCTTTCTCAGAGAGGCCCACGCAACAGCCCTGAGGGCTTACCCGATTGTCCCTCTCTGGAGGCAATCGGGGGGCGTCTGTCAGAGCACCTCCAAACTTGGGAGTCCATTACTATGGATCGGTGGGTGCTCCGAATTATATCCAGAGGTTATTCCATTCCCTTTCTGAGTTTTCCCCCTCCTATGATACGCTTCCCTGATGTCCCACCAGGCCAGGACTTGGATGGGTAATTTCTAGTACACCCTGAACATGGGGACTGAAAACATTTGCCTCATATTCTCTATAATATTGCCCTTTTCCTCTTCTTCAGTTATATTTTCCTGAAGTAGTCCAAATTTTTAAATTGATTTATTTTGCACTTACTTTATGTACATATGTGTGCATGCATTTATTTATTTTTGTCCAGAAGAGCATGCCATTCTTTTGTGAAAGGATGGTTCTGTATGTAGGCAGATGTTAATACTGTGAGAGCTGCAGCTATTATAAACCTAGTACTGACAGAACAGCAGCTACAATTGAAACAAGCAGCTATTCCTTGTCTGTAGTCTGAGCAAACTTTACAGTTTTCTCTTGGAGATAAGCATTGTGAATTCATTTTGTTAAATCCTCTAGTTAGTTAATGTATAAGACTTTATGGTGTCTTTATAATATTATGTAGAATCTTTACAAAATGGCATATAAATTAATTACTTTACATAAATTATTTTAAAATACTCAACGAATCCTTTCAGAAAAATATTTCTATGGTAACTACATATAATTTACACTGGTGAGTAGAATTTGTAAACTGGAATAAATTCCAAAATGTGATGTCGTACAGATGCAATATTCATTGTGCCTATCAAAACACTTAAAATAAATGACTAAAGTGCAATCTAATATAGCTAACAAAATGAATTGGCCAAGAACTTTTACTCATTAAGAATAATTCCAGACATTTCATACAAAATTTCAGATGAAGCTACTGCCTTCCTTTACCCCATTCCAAGATGACCACAGGAAGAGGGTGGATTGATGGGCAACAGTAATAAAATACTTTTGTTCCTGGCATTATTTGGTCACAAGAGGACACAAAGTGCATAGTGGTGAATAATAGTTGTAATTGCTGAATAGCAGGTTTTTTGTGTTTTTTGTTGATTTCTGGCTATAGTCTTAGTTGCCCACTGTATATACAACATACTGTGAATCTGGAAATAGGCAAGCTAAATAGCTTGTAAAGTACACTGTCAGGACAATAGACTGAAACCACAAAATCCATTCTTCTGCTTTGTCTGCATGTCCTAGCATGCGAGAGACAATAAACACTGGTTTCTCTGAGTTTGAGTAAAAGAAGAGACACACGCATACAAAATACCACAGACTTTTTCTGCTTAAATCTGTTTTATGAGTTTCCAGTTCTTCATTTCTTGAATGTAATAATAAAATATAATGTAAACAACTTGGGTTATAGAAATAGTCAAGTTTTGGGTAATCCAAACATGCAGTCTTAGAAACAATGCCATTATCACAGTTCCATTTGAAAATACTGATAAAAAGCCATTATTACAGTCTCACTTGATGTAATTTATAAAAGTAGTCATGATGGTTTCCGATCCAAATACACAGTCATCTGTTGAGTAATTTAATTAATCTTTCAATAATAATGGAGTAGAGTGTTAAAAAATCAATATATTGATAATTACTTTACGCCAGGAGAACTTTTTCCAGAGTCCTAAGCCTACTTGTTTTTATCATGGTTTTTGCTGTTTGCTTTACATTATAGTAGTTTGAGGTCCTGTTTGGTAAGCGATAATTGGCTGTCTGGGTGTCCTCTTTCGCCTTTGTTACTTGCTTTATGTTTAGAGGCCTTGGCAGTGAAAGTAAGGACTCAAAAATGCAAGGATATTATTGGTATGGCAATCAAGAAAAGTTGCCTTTATTTGTAGATGGTATTATTTTGTACCTGATGAATTCAGAAAAAAGAAATCTCAGTGTTGTGGAACATTTTCGGACAGTTTCAGGTCTTTCAGGATATATTTATTTATTTATTTTTATTTTACATTTGTTGACCGGGCTAGTCTGGCTGGATACATGTCCATTTTCAGCAGAGGCCCGAGGAGAAAAGCTCCACTAAATACTAAGTACATTACAAAATATTACAAATGTTTATAAGTAACAAATTAGAAAATCATAACATCACACAGAATGCAAGATAGATTCAGGAGAAGCACATTTCGATGAGCAGTTAATACCATATTAGCAATTTTACATAGAATGTACCTAGGTCGATTAGTACTGTAAAAGGTGAAGAAATAAGACAGATACTAATAGGAAGAGTGAAGGAGAGATGTAGTATGAGAAAGAAAAAGGTTAGCCTGGTGTACTGCAGGAACAAAGCCAATGATTTAGGTAGTACAGTTTAATTTTCTGTTTGAATTGAGGCAGGGATGTAGTCAAAGTTATGTCACAAGGTAAGAGATTCCAGCATTTACCTATAGTGTTAGTGAAAAGAGAACAACCTGCTGTGTTGTTTGCCTTTATTGATTTAGTCATAAGTTTACTAGAGGAGCGGGGCGAGTTCAGATTATTATACGGGATTAGGAGTTGAGAGAGTATAGAGGTGTTGTCAGGTAGGTGTAATATGTTGTGAGCTATAGTGAGTTGAGGAATTTTAGGTAGTTTTGAAATTCGAGCCAGCCAAGTTGCTTTAGATTTATACAGTGGTGAGTCCTAAAGGGGTTACTAGTGGCGAAACGTGCTATGTTATTATAGCAAGTTTCAAGTTTGTTAAGATTGTTTTTCTTGAGGTTGGTATAAATGGGAGAAGCATATAGGAGAGTAGATAGGAGATGGGTTTGAGCACATTTGGTTCTTGTTGCTGGGGTTAGAAAAGGTTTAATACGATATAGGGATCCAATTTTATTGTTAACAACCTTGATGGTGTTGTTTATGTGCTGATCGAAGGAAAGATGATTGTCAATGGTTATTCCAAGAAGTTTAGTAGTTGGATCAGGCGAGATGATAGTGCCATTATTAGAAGAAATGGTAAAGTTTAAAGGGGGACCGAGAGGTGGGGAGAAGAGGAGGAGTTTAGTTTTTTGCATTTAGTAGGAGAAACCGTTTAGAAAACCAAGTTTCTACTTTGTTAAAGGTATTTTGTGTTAAGGAGGTCAGTTCAGTAGAAGAAGGTGCGGAGCAGATAAGGGTAGAATCATCTGCATATTGTATGCAGGTAGCTTGTGGTATAGCAGTCTGAAGATCGTTTATAAAGAGGGTGAACAGAAGTGGACCTAGAATGGAGCCCTGGGGAACTCCGATGGAAATGGGCAAGAGAGAAGAGATGTGATTTTCCCAAATTACTGCTTGTTGTCTGTTGTTAAGGTAAGATTTAAACTAATTTGTGGCTAGTTTATCACAAGGAAGAGATTCGAGAATATTGATTAAGAGAGAGTGGTTAACCATGTCGAAAGCTTTTGAGAGATCAATGAAAAGAGCGGAGGAGAGAGAATGGTTGTTTCGATTTTTGTTGATAGTATCTATAAAGGAGAGAAGGGCAGTGGTGGTACTATGATGGGGTCTAAAACCATGCTGGCAGTTTGCTATTATGTTGTGGAGGGAGAGGTGGTGTACCAGTTGCTGGTGAATACATTTTTCCATTATTTTTGCAAGGGGTGAAAGAAGGGCAATTGGTCTAAAGCTGGAAAGGTCAAGGGAGTTTCCACCTTTATGAAGTGGTATAATATAGGAGACTTTCCATATATCAGGGATGGTTCCTTCTTGGATAGTTCTGTTGATGAGTAAGGAAATAGGATAAGCAATTTCTTTAGCAGCTTTCTGAAGGAAAAGAGAAGGGAGCTTGTCAGCAGAAGGGGTGCAGGGTTTAAGTTTGTGAATGAGTTTGAAGATGAAAGAGGTAGATATAGGTTTTAGAGCGAAATTGAGGGAAGAGGTAGTTCTGTTAGGTGGTATATGAGAGTTGTTAGTGTTCATTTGTTTGGCTAGGGTTTGAATAGTTTCAGAGAAAAAGAGTTGAAAGCATTGGCAGTCTGGAGAGGGTTTCTGGGTCAGCATTTAGAGGGAAGGAGTTTTCGCAGTTCCTGGGGAAAGAAGTCTATTTACTGATGACCAGAACTGTTTAGGGTTGTTAATATGTGTTTCCTGGAGGTTACAGTAGAAGTTTTTCTTGTCAGAGATTATTGATTTTTTTGCTAAATTACGAAGCTGGCGGAATTTAACTAAGTCAGGGTTTAGTTTATTACATCTCCAAGATTTCCATGCTTTGTTTCTAGCAAGCATGAGTTTTTGTGTTGGTGGTCAGCCATGGGGCCGATTTGGTCTTTACTCTAATAGAGCGTTCTGGTGCATGAGAATCAAGTATAGATAGGAATGTGGAATTAAAGAATAATACTGCTTCTTCTAGGGGGAGTGATTTTAAGCAATTCCAATTACATGCACTCAGTTCGGCTTTAAAAAGGTCTATGTTAAAGTGTTTGACTGATCGAATTAGCCTTGTATTTGGGAGGTTAACAAATTCTGATTTTTGTCTAGAAATGTAGGTTAGGCAGTGGTCGCTGATGTCATCAGGCATAATACCTACCTTATAATGTGTCTTAACTTTATTAGTTAGTATCCAGTCTAATATACTCTCTTTCTTACTGGGTTTATTGACTCTTGTAGTTGAGGTAATACTTTGTGAAAACCCATGTAGGTTAATATGGGAGGTGGGATTGACTGTATTTATAGTGTTCCAGTCTATGTTAACGTCACCAAGAATTATGGTTTCTTGGGGTAGTTGGTAGAAACCCAGCTTAAAAAGTCTTCTAGTATTGGAATGTTATTACCTGGGGAAGATACAAACAAATAATGTAAATAGATTTTTGGGGTTAAGTTGGAGTTTAATAATGATGGTTTCTGTTTTGCTATTTAGGTTTGGGCATTCTGGTTGAATAGATATGTTAAGTTGATTTTTGAAGAGTATTGCTACTCCTCCACCCTTACGCTTTAAGCAGTCGTGTCTTATTATGTTATAACCCTGGGGTACAATCTCTGAGTCTTTTGTGCCTGGGGTAAGCCAGGTTTCAGAGAGGCAAAGGATGTCAAATGAGTGTATATCTAAGAGGGCATGGATGAAAGGTATTTTGTTATTTATGCTTTGGATGTTAAGGTGTCCTATAAGGAAGTTATTGTTGGGGTTAGGCAAGCAGTTTTGGGGAGGTGGTGAGGTAGGGCCAGGGTTGGGGTGGATGTCTCCATCTAGTAGAGTAGGATTAATAAGTTTTGTTAAGTAGTTCTTATTTAGAATTGTTAGAGATTTTGTTTTTTTGCAAGATAGTAGGGGGTATGTAAGGTGATGTTGCCTATGGAATTTAGATAGGTGATAACTAGGGGTGGAATTAACATTAGGGTAGGTTGTGAATGTGAGTCTAGTAGAGGTGTGTTTATGTGTGGAGATAAGAGAGTTATCTAGTGAAATTTCAAGAAAGGTGAGAAGGTATGTAGAAAGAAGGGTGGTTGTGATTGCGATAGAGAGTACAGGCATAGTTCGTATGTAGGAGGCATCATTTAGTAATTAAAGAGGTGAGGAAGTAGAGGGAAAGTGTAAAGGGAGAAAATAGAATGTGGTAAGCAATATAGGGAAAGTCTGTAGTTTAAAGCAGTAGGTAGATAAGAAAGGGTATTAATTGGAAAAGAGAAAGAAAGGCTGGAGTGGAAGGAAAGTGGAAGGAGAGAAGTCTAGGTAATAGTGAAAGGTAATAGAAGATGTATGGTCTTGGGGCAGAGATAGAGTAGGAAGGGATGTACTAAGGCTGGGGAACAGTTTGGCGGGAAGGAGAGTAATAGGATAGGAGGGCTAGGGGTGTGGCTATAGAGCTATAAATGTAGGACCCCGGGGTGGGTGGGAATTGGGGTAGGGAGGGGAGCGGAGTGAGCCAAGAGGGCTTAACGGAGCGGTAGAAACAACTGAGGTATAGCCAGGAGACAATCAGAAAAGCAGGTGAGACTATAGGAGCAGCGAGTGTCAATAGGGAAGGGGTAAGATAGGAACCAGATACCAGAGGGGATAGGAGAAAGGTAAGGAGGAGTATGACAGAAAAGAGTACTGAGGATTTAGGAGGAGATGAGTGAGGTGTAATGGAAGAGAGTAGGGCAGGTTACTGGAGAGATATCAGCACAGGTGGTAAGGAGAATAGGCAGTCGGTAAGGAAGAAAATGGAGGTAGAGGGATGGAAAACCAAATTAGCAGAGTAGACTGAGGAGGGCTAATCAGGGAAATAGGAGGAAGCAAAGAAGAAAGAGAGAGTAGAGCGCCACCTAGTGGCTGGTATAGGTAAATGAGAGGGAGAATGGGGAAAATACAAACAGGACAAGGGAATGAAAAAGAAAGAAAAATGAGGGCAGGAAAAGGTGAGAGTGAGGGGGTTTTGGGGATAAGAGAGGAGAGGTACTGGCTGCTAGGCACACAAACGCAGGCAGAGTAATGGACTCTGAAGGTGGACCTATACAGAGGCTAAAGAGGCAGAAAGCGAAGCCCAAGACCTACTTTCAGTTCCTTGACTGTAGATCAATATGGGAGGTAGGCAGATTTTCAGTCACTGTAGTCAGGGCCAGGATGATCCAACAGCAGTAGGGCTTAAAGCTGGACAAGATTCAGTAGGGATGGTGCTATTAACTTCTAGGGGGAGAGAAGAATAACAGTCTTAGCATAGATGTTAAATTGAACAGGTACAAAACACAGCCAAATTGGTAAGGATTAACAAAGGTACAACAGCAATATTATCAGCAGTCTAACAGTAAAATTATCTAGCAATCTAACCCTGTTGAAACAGCTTGTCTAAAACTAACCCTGATAACATTAAGAGCAGGAAAATACATAAAAACTATCAATAGTGAGCTAGAAATAAATCAAGCAAAAATGTATACCTGGATCTACTTGATAGACTCTAAACAATAGATATTATGAGTAGCAACAGTCATGTGACCAGCTGGTAACTCACCAGAGTAATATATTATATGCAAGTCATTGCGGGGATATAGGGAGGTTAAACTATTTGTAAAGCTAAATTAAAAGTATGTAGTTGGACTTACTAACAGTAGAGTAAGTGATACAGCTATTAGGGTACTATGTAAGAGGTACGCCAGAGCAGAGAATCCAAGGTACTGATTCAAGCGCTGCAGAGGTTCTATCAGAGATGAACCGAAGAGTACATCCCTTATCTACTGCAGCTCACTGCAAGGAGTGTAGGCGTTTAGGTACAGCTAGGCTTAAGCGAGCCTAGTATGCAAAAATGGGTAAATGGTTGGTAACAAGCTCCAAATAAGGCTAGCAGCAGAGGCATCTATGGAAAATAAGCCATCAGTGCCGGGTCATAGGATAGTTGTAAGCACCTTAGCGTATTTGCACCAGCATACACGCCAGCTAACGATAAAGAAGCTCCACGTGTGTGATGCCGTTTAGTAGCAATGGGCTGTAACTCTAACGATAGCCTGGCCAGGTACTAACTTGTCTAGATAAGTGTACAGGCAGAAAGAAATACAAAGTAGAGCAGGAAATAGTATTAGTCTGTACCTCTTAACACATCTAACACAGTGCAAACGCTTTAACACTTAACACATCTAACACAGTACAAACGCTTTAACGCTTAGCGTTTTAGTGGAAAAAAAAAAGCAGGAGTAATCTAGGCAACATCAGTTTGTACTAAGAAGCATGAGCAGGTCTAGCAGAAAAAGTATAATCACAACACAGCGATGTAATAGTGCTAAATACAATGCTATAGAGATAAAAAGCGAACGAGCAGATTACTACAACAGTTTTAAGAGCTTAAAAATGCAATGCGACTATGTTGAACTACATTTAGCAGCAAACATCAAGTAATGCAGCGGATTAAACAGACCCGATGCCTGAAGCTGTTAGTCCGAACCCTGGGTCCTTCGTTTAAGAACCAATGGTGCCTCGTCGGAATAAATAAAGACTTCACAGTAGCATAGTGATTAGGACTACTAGCGACAGTAATCACTGATAAATACAGTAATAAGTTCAGCTATTTCGGCCTTGACAACATCAAAAATTCCATGCAGAGAAAGCTCAAGGTAACCGTAACCTACCAGAGATAACTCGCCAAGGCAGGAGCGCACAGCAGCCAGGGACCTGGAACGGTGGAAGGAAGTGAAAGGGGTGACGCAGGTACAGGAAGGGGTATAAGTAACTTCAGCGGAAGAAGGGCGGGACAGGGAAAAAGAACACGGGCTATAGGGAAGGGTAGGCGAGACCAAAGGAAGAGGGTAGGGGAGACGGAAAAAAGAAAGACAGGGGAAAATAAGTGACGTGGTGTTAAGAAGGGAGATAACTAACAACTGAGGTATAGCCAGGAGACAATCAGAAAAGCAGGTGAGACTATAGGAGCAGCGAGTGTCAATAGGGAAGGGGTAAGATAGGAACCAGATACCAGAGGGATAGGAGAAAGGTAAGGAGGAGTATGACAGAAAAGAGTACTGAGGATTTAGGAGGAGATGAGTGAGGTGTAATGGAAGAGAGTAGGGCAGGTTACTGGAGAGATATCAGCACAGGTGGTAAGGAGAATAGGCAGTCGGTAAGGAAGAAAATGGAGGTAGAGGGATGGAAAACCAAATTAGCAGAGTAGACTGAGGAGGGCTAATCAGGGAAATAGGAGGAAGCAAAGAAGAAAGAGAGTAGAGCGCCACCTAGTGGCTGGTGTAGGTAAATGTGAGGGAGAATGGGGAAAATACAAACAGGACAAGGGAATGAAAAAAGAAAGAAAAATGAGGGCAGGAAAAGGTGAGAGTGAGGGGGTTTTGGGGATAAGAGAGGAGAGGTACTGGCTGCTAGGCACACAAACGCAGGCAGAGTAATGGACTCTGAAGGTGGACCTATACAGAGGCTAAAGAGGCAGAAAGCGAAGCCCAAGACCTACTTTCAGTTCCTTGACTGTAGATCAATATGGGAGGTAGGCAGATTTTCAGTCACTGTAGTCAGGGCCAGGATGATCCAACAGCAGTAGGGCTTAAAGCTGGACAAGATTCAGTAGGGATGGTGCTATTAACTTTTCAGTTCCTTGACTGTAGATCAATATGGGAGGTAGGCAGATTTTCAGTCACTGTAGTCAGGGCCAGGATGATCCAACAGCAGTAGGGCTTAAAGCTGGACAAGATTCAGTAGGGATGGTGCTATTAACTTCTTTCTATTCAAATCACATTTTCAGATGTATTTCGATTTTTAGTTCACCAGTAGTTGGACGTGGATTTCAACGGATACCTGCACAGCAGAAAATTCCAAGAATGTAATAGCAATTAAGCTTCTTGAAAGGAAAAGTATATAAAATGAATGAAGATAAAACAGGCTGTAGTCATAAATTATGTACCCACACACAAATTGGTTCAGCAATACGTATATTAATGAGAACATGGTAAGATGAAGTATTTAGGAGTATGGATTAAAACAGCTTCTGATATGGCTGCTAAGCATATGTGGGAAGAGATTAAAAAGATAATACAAAAACTGAGAAACTCAAAGCTCTTGTTTATGGATATAAACAGTAAGACAGAAGCAGTAAAAATAATTTAGCCCCTTTAGTTTTAGTTTTATCAGCCAGAGGAGAAGTTGTGTTCAATAATTAGTTAAGAGTTGAAGGAATTTATCTTGGATAGGAAGAAGGCAAGCATTAAGTGGGATAAGTTAATCCTTACAATAGAACGATGTGGTTAAGGATTACCTGATTTGAAGGTATAATTTAGGGCTACACAGTTAAAGCTCATGTACACAACACATGCAGAAGGCTGCAATTTAAAATGGAAATATTCATAAAGTAGCAGAAAGCATTCTAAGAACTACGACAACACAAGAATGGAGAAAGGAGATTTTGTCAGTAGGGATGACTGCAAGTAAGGGTACAGAGAATTGACAAAAGACAGTTGGAATGTACTGGAAAAAACTAGAGGAGGAACCAAGGTATTGGGAGCAAATAACTAGAGAAAGAAAGATAATAGAGTGGGACAAGTCCAAGATGTTTAGACTATAGACTTTAGACTGCCTTCCCTGCCAGGGATTGATATCAGAGTATAACCAAAGAGAAAGGAACAGGATCATCTTAAATGAAAGACCTGATCTGGTAGAGTTTTTTATCTGAATCTAGAACAGAAGCTGCTGTTAAAAAGGGATAAGTAGTAGGGCATATAAAATATTGCACGATAACTAGAAAAATCAATCATAAGAAGTTGGAAAAGGTTAGGAAGAGAAACCGGTAAAGCAATTTAGAAGAGAATAATTGCAGGACATATGTATGGGTCCCAAGTTTGCAACAAAGTCCAGAAGGTTTAGGGTCTTTACTTGGAAATGTTTGCATATGTATTTTTTATCCCAAGCGGACAAAAAAATATTTCCTCTGGTTCATAGCAAATGTTGGAAGTTTGATGGGGAAGAAAGGAGCAACTGAAAGCATATGGTTTGGGAGTTTAATAAGTTAGATTTTAAAAAGTCCCTACAGAGTAATATTTCAGAAATATTGGGCCAGCAAATTGCTGTAACTAAGGAAATATTTTTTTTGTTGAGCCGTGACACAGGATCTGAATGGCATGGACATGTTAAGGCCTTATTAAGTTTAATTCTCTTGGTTGCCAAAAAAAAACAATCACTAGTAAATGGAAATCGAAGTTTGCATCAACTCTATTTGAAGTACTAAATATTGTAAAAGAGATAAAAGAACTGGAAGAGGGAACTTTAGAAAATGTATGCAGCAAATTACGTAGAAATAAATGGAAATTGTTGGAACAATACATGCAGAATAATATTCAAGAGGAGGAGAAAGATTTTAGGGAAGCTGGAATTCAGGAATTTATGTAATGTTGATAGTTACAAAGAAAGAAAAGATATGTTCTGTATTATGTATGTAATTGGAAAAAATGTTAATATGATTTGTTTTCTTTTCTGTTAATGTATGTTTGCCTATGTCTTAAGTGATAAATTAAGAAATGTGTTTACAAAAATTAAATAAATAAATGTGTGTCTTGTGGCTTGCAGAATGTAAGTTGTGCTAAACCACCTGGCATCTGTTCTTTCTACTAATATTAGAGTATGAAAAAAATCACAAAAACCAACCTAACAGGACACACCACGAGAACACGAGATATTTCCAACGTTTCTTTTATTGAACAAGATGACAGAAATGAGCGCTTTCGCATGCCTCTAGCACGCTTCTTCAGATATAAATTACTCTATCAAACCCCAACTGTTTTATACTCCCATCAGAATTGAATAATTACATAATTAAGTAATCAATTGGTCAATCAATTAATTAGAGTGTCAAAAGAATTCATCATTGTTTGTAGGACCACAGTAAATAAATATGTGGATATTCAAACTGACTCAAGATTCTTACATGCTTCAAAGCGCTGAAAATTGGATCATATCACTAAAAACCGTTCCTCATATATAATATAATTAAAGAAAATCTCTAATAAAAATGTCTGATAAATATATATATAAAAAACCTAAAAATCTATCTATACTAATCATTTAATAACATTTGTAAACAGAGTTGGTCACAGGCTTATAGGAGAATCTTCCAAATCTTGAAAAATCTCTATTTATAATCTTAAAAAGATTATGTCAAACTCATTTAGTTACTTTAAAACTCATATCATAAAAACATCACATCAATCATATCGTGTATAAAGCATACAATGTTCAAAAAGCGTCATAACAAATAGACATCATGCAAAAATAATAATCTCCTTATAAACATTCTATCTAAGTGCATGAACCCATGTGTTGGTTCAATGTTTAAAATATCTATGTATATTCACCTTGTTTGAATCCCAATGGACATTACAACTGAGCAACACTTATTGATATGAATGTGTATATGATACATGAAAATCCCATCATAAAAATCCCATCCTGAATAAACATTAGTATGTGAGCTTCCACGAGGAAGTAGTCAAGTAAACAACTAACCCTACCTTAAGCAACTGACGAGAATGTCTCGATGTAAACGCTTGTAATTCATAGAATCGTCTACAAACCAATATAGGGGTGGAATGTCGTTTATCCTACTTGAGGTAAAACATCAATTTAGATAACTAAAAAACTAAACATATAGTGTTCTTCGTTTAAGTGACTGAAACTTAGAGTGAAACTTCCTATTATTCATACTTTCAAAGTATATCGCCACCTAGTGTTCATGAGAGTACTGACTGCATTTAACAAAATACGACGTAATTTCGTCATATCTGTATGTTATTCAGAAAAAAATATATATATAGATCTAATATATATAACAAAAAGTGACACTATCATGTCTTATTTATCTAACTTATTTCAATATACCACTAAGATGACAATCATAAAAAGTCGCTACTTCTCATTCAAAGTGGAACTAACTCTATGTAACTCATCTTCGTGTAGATAAGTGTTATTATATTATAACAATTCAATAGCTGGATAAATACGATGAATAAAACAATGAATAAAACAGATGATTCACATCGTATTTCATATTACAACTTGATTTAAAATTAGAATTAACCTTTGAATTCAAATATAGTGCCCTCTGGTGTTCAAATGTATGTCTACTCAATTCAAACAGTATTCGACACTATCTAGTCGATCTGTCTAGATATAAATTGATGTAATATATAACTAGTGGCAGTGGCAAACAAACTTTAATAGTATCTTATGTTAGATAAATTTAGTAAAGCCTCAGCCACAATGGATGTTCAACTATATACAAAGAGCAAAGCCATCTTTTCAATATCACTTTTCTATTAACTTATTATGTATATATATATATATATCATTACTTCTGTCTTGCTCTCTATTTGCTTGTTCTTTTCTCTATTTACCATTACAGAATACACCCATAGACAAAACCTCGTAGATCCCTTTCCTTGAGAGGATCCCAAGATATAATGTTATAATTTTACTTTGATTTCATTTTATGAATGGTTTGATACTAACATAGCTGTTAATTCCAGGTTCTCTATGTGCTCCCGCCCTCAAAATCCATTCCATCTCCAATTTGGCCAAGTTATTAATATTGTCTCCCATCCTAGAGCTGATAGGTACTACTTGTAGAATCCTAAATTTAAAACAATGTGTTGGATTAGAATTAATGTGTTTAGCTAATGCATTCAGTTCTAGATGTTTCCGTATGTCGTATATATGGTTATAAATGCGTTCTCTAAATCTCCTCTTCGTGAGGCCAATATAAAAGGCTGGACATGAATCGCAATTCGCCATATATATTAGATTCTGGATATTACAATCAGCCCTTTTCTTAGGAGAGAACACAAAATGTCCATTAGGATGTTGATATTCTTGTATCGAATTTATGTATGAGCACATACTACAGTGTTCACATGGGAATGTCCCTGGAATTTGTGTAGAACTCAAATCGTCAGACATATTATATTTTAACTGACTTGAAAAAATGGTTTTCAGATTATCACATGTTCGATATACAAATCCAGGGCTCTCTCCTACTATCATCCTAGTGTCATCTGCTGTCGTTAGGATGTTCCAATGTCTTGCTATAATGCTTTTAATCTCATTAATGTCATTAGTATATTTCAAAATAACCTTAACTTTGTTGTTACTATGGTTATAAGTCGTAGCTGATCTTCCTGCTAGAGTGTTGTCTATAGCTTTATTCCTATTAAATCTATTATATGACTCAATTTCTCTTGATTCTTGAGGTATAATTCTGTGTCTTGTTGCTTGTACTATTCGAGTATTGTAGCCTCTAGCTATAAACATCTCTTCCATTTTGTCAGCTTCAATGTTCAGTATAGCTGGATTTTTACATATTCTCCTAAGCCTCCAGAATTGTCCATTCAATATACCCTGAAACATGAATCTGGGGTGCATGCTTCTATATTCTAACATGTTGTTCTTCCAACAGGTTTTTCGGTAAATCTTATAGGATAATCTATCATCTTTGTCATAATATATGGTCAAATCTAAGAAATTAATCTCATTATATGAGTGTTCATAAGTGAACCTCAGGAATGTGGTTGTGGACTCTATATATTCTATAAAGTTGTGTAGTTCTTCTATAGTACCGTCCCATGCCAAAAGAATGTCATCCACAAATCTCCTGTATATACGTATTTTCCCTTTCCAGTGACTCTCAAAAATATGTTTCTGTTCCCAGTTGTGCATGACTAAATTCGCAAATGAATTTGCACATGGGGTGCCCATGGCGACACCCCATGTTTGAAGATAATATTTTTCATGGAACATAAATACATTACATGTTAAAACTAATTCTAACAGCTGCCCTATAAGGATCTGTCTATCTCTAGAAAAGTTACTGCGTGTAACCATTATCTCTCTTATTGATTGAACACCGTATTCGTTGGGAATACAAGTAAACAGATCACGAACATCCAATGTGACCAGTAATAATTTCTCATTATCTTTCTCTAACTGATCAAAGTTCTCTAAATCTGTTAATAAATGTTGTGTGTCTCTGAGAATGGTAGTGACCTCGTTGACAATTGGCCTTAGCATTTTCTCTAGGAATATGGATATGTTGTAAGTCACCCAGTCTCTCCCTGAGACTATGGGACGCATGGGTATAGGTTCCACCTGCTTATGTATTTTTGGCAGACCTTTAAGTGTCGGTATAAGAGGTTCTTCTATCAAAAGAAAATCGTACATCTCTTTACTTATTTGCCTACACATCAAATAGTCATACAATGCATTCCATACAGTATCAATGACTTTCATTGAAAAGAACTGGAAGAGGGAACTTTAGAAAATGTATGCAGCAAATTACGTAGAAATAAATGGAAATTGTTGGAACAATACATGCAGAATAATATTCAAGAGGAGGAGAGAGATTTTAGGGAAGCTGGAATTCAGGAATTTATGTAATGTTGATAGTTACAAAGAAAGAAAAGATATGTTCTGTATTATGTATGTAATTGGAAAAAATGTTAATATGATTTGTTTTCTTTTCTGTTAATGTATGTTTGCCTATGTCTTAAGTGATAAATTAAGAAATGTGTTTACAAAAATTAAATAAATAAATGTGTGTCTTGTGGCTTGCAGAATGTAAGTTGTGCTAAACCACCTGGCATCTGTTCTTTCTACTAATATTAGAGTATGCCAAGGACACGGTCATAATAATATTTGCTAGCATGAATAGCACACTTTTGGAGGTTCTATCCTTTTATTGTTTGTAGCTGCGTACTTTGACTTTTGGTACAAAGGACAGGAGTTATATAATTAGTAATACTATTATAGATGCCCACTTGTGCACTACTATGGAAAACTGGAACGATCATCAGTTCACCTATGCCATGTATTTAGGATGTAAAAGGAAACTGGAGCACCTGGCAAAATAAAAAAGTCATGCTCAAGGAGGATGTGCAAACTCTCCACAAAGGGCTCCTCAGCTGAGAACAGAACATGAGAACCAAGTACTAGGAGGCAACAGTACCAATTGATATACCATAATCAAAAACTTTAACAGCAATAGGGGAAGCTAGCACCAAGCCCCACCCACACAGTTACGCATTTTAGATTTGTACACCTGCATATTGCATTGCTTGGTTTAACTGCTCTGTCTGGCATAAACCTATAATGAATAGGAGTGATTTTTTCAAATATTTTACAAAATAAATAGTAAGTAACTCCTTAACTGATGAGCATTTTCAGCTGGTTTCTTCACAGAATATTGGTTTCTTTTGGCTGTTTTTGCTCTTTGTATCTAAAAGCCTATATGTCCAAAATGGTCCAGAATTTATTAATGAAATATTTAAGTTATGGTACTCTCATAATTATTTATGAAATACCTTGAGACTATGTTCTACCCTCAACATCAAAGAAACAGTGGCATCCAAAATTATAATAAAAAGTAAAAAAGTTAATGCCATTTTGTTTAGAGTGAAACATACAAACAATGAAAGATAATTTTAATGCAGAAACACATTTAAGTATGAAACCACAATTACATTATATATTTATATTTTAATAGCATTTGTTTAACTTACTCTGAACAAGTACTGAAATCTATACATTTATGTTTAGCTCTTTCGTAAAAGTTGCACCTTCTGACAGTTTATAAACCTTTCACCCTGAATTCCACCATAACTTCATGTGACAATCTCTCTCTCTCTACTGCTTGAAGATATTCTTATGAAATTTTCAGGACAAGACCCCTTTATAATCCCGTTTTCATTTTTTTCATAACCCTATAGCTTTCACGGAAAGTATACAAGATAATCTGAGCTATAGGTATGCTTTTAAGAGAGTGTACCGTGCATTCTGCTATTGCATAAAAATGACATCATTTCTTTCTTATTCCTAGAAAAGAATACTGTTCTTTGTTTTCATTCCATTAGAACACATAAAACCATCTTACAACATGACCGTATATATATATATATATATATATATATATATATATATATATATATATATATATATGGGTCTAGGTTAGAACATCGACAGCCGACATCACCGACAACGGATTAGCGGGCGCCAGATGATCGACATGCGGAAGACCGACGCTACGGATGAAAACGCCGACGGCAAGGATAGTGACTTGGAAAGAAGGCTGTGTGAGTATGCGGTGGTGACGGACGTTAGGGTGCGAGTAAGGTAAGTGTGGATAGTGACAGTCTGTGGGGATAGGGGTGGGTTTAGTGATTTAGGGTCAGTGCGCTGGTTAGGTAAGTGTGCGGTAGTAGTATTTTTGGGTTAGGGGCGGGTTAAGTGAGTTAGGGTTAGGGCGCGGGTTAGGTAAGTGTGCGGTAGTAGTATTTTTGGGTTAGGGGCGGGTTAAGTGAGTTAGGGCGCGGGTTAGGTAAGTGTGCGGTAGTAGTATATTTTGGGTTAGGGGCAGGTTAAGTGAGTTAGGGTTAGGGCGCGGGTTAGCTGAGTGTGCGATAGTGATGGACCTTAGGGTAAGGGTTTGGGTTAGGGTTGTACATAGTTGTGTATGTGAGGTTTAGTGTGGGTTTGTGAGGATTTTGGTGTGCTTGTGTTCTGTGTGTGGTTTTTGGACAGGGGATGTGTTTTGTTAGTTGATTGTTGTTATTGTGGTGTGTGCAGCATGTTTGTGGACCGTCGGTTGTTTGTTTGTTGGGCATGTGAGGTTTCGTGTTTATGGTTTGTCGATTATGTGGTGTCGATGTTTGTGTTGTCGGTGAAAGCAGCTGTCGATGTTATAACCTAGAACCTATATATATATGTGTGTGTGTGTGTGTGTGTGTGTGTGTGTGTGTGTGTGTGTGTGTGTGTGTGTGCTACACATTGATGTCAATACCACAGGATATAGGTTGTACAACATATCTATTTACACTATGTACATAGATGCTTTCACTGTTAATTCCACAGGTATACAGACAGTATATACATTCGTAATATCAAAGTTATTATTTAATATCTGAACTTGTATGTGTTCTTCAGTTCCATTAGAGTGTATTTCTAAGTTGCTGTGTGATGAATTACGCTAATATGATATTAAAGGTTTGTTCCTAAATTTCTCTGGATTTCATGTTTTTGTTTCTTTTATCTATTACTATTTTATGAGCTAAAAGGTGTTGTATAGCTACTTGTTTAAAACCCTCCCAAGAGATATTTATCGTATCTAGCCATTTGGAAGCTATATACAGTTTCATTAGTAGGAAGATTGTTAAAAGTGTATTTGCTTGTTTTCTTGGTATGTTGGGTGGGAGAATGTGTAATAGAGTGAATTCCCAAGTTAATGTTGATGTTTAATAACCCATTTTTTGTAATTGTACCTTGAGAGAGTTCCAGAGTTTATAGACACATTTACAGCTCCAAAATACATGGATTAAGTCAGCTACCTGGTCCTTACAGTGTAGGCAGAAAGGTGATTTTGATGTGTTAAATTTGTGTAGGATTGCAGGTGTAAAATATGCATTATTATTGATCATGAGCTGAGTGTATGCTAACTTTTTGAGGGGTATAATCTTCAGTGTTAGATTAATTGCCTGGCTTATTTGCTGATCATCTATGGATGGTTTAATTTTTCTCCAGTAGTTAGAGAAGAGGAGGCACCCGCGGTGGTGGTGCTGCGGTAGCATTGTCGCCTCACAGTAAGACCCTGTTCGGCTCGATTCTTAGCTAGAGCGTCTTCTGCGTGGAGACATGCGTGAATGGGTGTACCTTTGTTGAAGGTTGTGCGTCAGACCTGGCAAACCAGTACGTAAAAATCAACTGCCAATCATTAGCGGACCGGAGTTCCACTGTGGCGACCCCTAACCGGGAAAAGCCAAAAGACACAAACAAACAAAGTTAGAGAAGAGGAGGTCTTTCTAGTATTTGATTTCATTTATCATTTTATATGAATCAGTAATAGTTTTTTTTGTTGTGATAATAGTTTTCCAAAACCTGCTACAAGTTTCTATGTCACTATTGGTCATAGTAGTATTTTGGAGGTAACTGGAACACAGTTCTTTGATTTGTTTTAGGATTATTATGTGTGATTTAGGGAGGTTTAAGTTGGTCCTCATTTCTTGTATTGAGCAGTTAAGCTAAGGATAAATATCTTGGATTGATTGTTTTATCTTTCAGTCTGGGAAAAGGGTCTAAGTCCAGCATCTTATTGTTTATTTTTAAATTTGGGTTTTTATGAAGGGGGTTGCAGTATTGTTATGGCTTGTCCAAGGTTCAAGAACTGAAAGAGTTTTTGCGCTAAGTTGATAGAATGTTTTAACTGCTCTATAATGTTATAAGTTTGTATTTCTTTCTGATTCAGGAATGGAAGAAGTTTGGGATTGAAACCTAGAGCTTTAATATATCTATAATAGATTGTCATCCAAAGAGGAGACCAATTTTCCATTGACGGGTTATGTTCAGCTATTCTTAATATTCTGTTAGTGTTAATGATTGAGTAGTACATAGGTAGTGTCAGTTTGAAAAAATGCAAAATATGTTTTGGTGAAATAAATGGGAAAAGCAGCTAATCCAAATGGCTACATAAAACTACTGGTGGTACCTAGAAATAAATAACCATTTCCTGCATCAGTAAGAAGTATTACAACTGCTTTCTCAGAATCATATATGTATGAGATGTACAGATGCAAAATGCAGTTAGATCTTTTTTTCCAGTAGGCAAAGCCACATACACAACCATACGTTTACTACTTATGTCATTCTAAACTGTGGCAGCGGGTCACAAGTCCAGTGAGAAAAACTTCTGCATAAAAGAGAAATTAATATAATGTTTACTTCTGATTATGACAGCTCATTAAAGGGTTATTTTAGGCCACTATTGTACTAAGTTCACTGAGCAAGTGTTCACCACAGCACAGTATAATGCAAAATGTCAAACTGTGGCAGTAAAAGCATATGAACTAAAGCCAGTGGGACCCATCTATGAAAGGCTATTTCTCTGTTCCCCTTTGAGATTTTAGAACAAAAACACTTTCACATAATCACAGAGTATTAAGCTACAAAACATGCATAAGACTGCATACATGTATAAGACTGCATTTCTTACTTCAGACTTTCCAGTGCAACACACCTCTGAATGTGTCTTCAAAACTTTAGCCATTTTATTATATGGCACGATAGCCATGGCATGTTGCAAATAAAATATATATTTTTTTCTGGTGAAATAAATAGGATTTTTATCTTTTTATCCAGCAATGGCTTGAATAAAAATCATTGCAAAGGTAAGAAATTCATGTTTAACTTTGCTTTTTCTTGCATCATTTCAGTATGCCCTAACTGGCCAAGACTGCAGAATAAAAACTATATAGAAAACAACTGAATTAAGCCGTGGGACTGAGGGCTAATCGATGTTCTGAGGTGCATTTTAGAGCATATTCCAGCCTTTTGATACAGTGATGGCTTAAACCAAATTCACAAGTAAGGAAATTCAGTCTTATTGTTTTTTATTTCAAGCAGAAAAGAGTTGTGTCGATGGTTTATTATTCAAAGCTGACAAAACAGTATCTCACAATAAAATGAGAAGACAAATGTTTACAATGATACACAAATCCCATCTGAGAATAGTTCCTGCCTCCCACCTCCCCCCACCTCCTAAAAAAAGGCAGTTACCTTCTGTGTATCCCACTAATGTTAGACTGGGATGAAAGCAAAGGCACAAATGGCCACAGTCATACATTTCAAGTGTCCATATCTCTCAGCTGTACAGATTTTTGCATAATGTCCAGATTGTTGCCACATAATTTTAGTCCATTTTTAATAAAATTGTGGTTTTCTGGCAAATCTGCGGCAAATTATTAAAGACTAAAGTCAGAAAATAATGGCAGACATTGATGTTTCAGACTTTATTCCATCAGAAAATTTATGCTAATGCAAAACCTGTTATTATAGCAACTTTCTAAGTATGTAACAGTAATATTTACAAGTTATCCCTATTTTGGGGGCTTTTTTCCCCCATTATTCATGGCCTTGTCCAGATTTTTTGCTGTAAGACGTTGAGAGGTATGCAAGTGTCTGCTGTCATTCATATACATAGCATGCCTCCTCTATTCCTAAAAGGCAACCATATTCTAAGTACCTTTGAGATATCAAGCTGGAAAAAAACTGAAAGAACAAATAGAATGCAGTAACACATTTTAGCCTGTTGATGTCAAATATATATAAACAGTGTACATCCTTACTCATACTCTCAAAATATAGACACCACTATGACTGTCTGGTATCTGATTATGAAGAAAGTGTAAAAAATATGATTTCAGTAATGTATTCCATCTTGTTGCATCTAGACAGTACACTTAACCTACATAACCTATAGTGATCTATGCACGTCTGAGATTTGTCAGAAAAACTGAAAGAAATAAGGACCACATTGTCAACAGCTCCTACACAAGCTATAACAACCTTCTGTAAACACCTCTGAAGTTTGACTATAGGAAAATAAATATATAATTACTTCACCTTCTCCAGACCCCCACACAAGCTACAGCAGCCTTCTGAGCACACCTCTGAAAAGGGATGCTTTTAGAATAGGTGGGGTTGAAGGCAGAGAGCACCACCAAGTTCATGCGTTTATATGGTCTGGGGATTGGGGACTGCCAGGTCCCTAGAAGTTTGAAGGGTCTGGACATTCTGTGTTGCATTTTATGTCTTATATTTGAAAGATAATGACTTATCAGCTGCATTTTTATTACTAACTAGAAGTATAATGTATATGCTCGGCAATATTATGTTGTTCCACAGAGAAAAAAAACAGTGATAGTTTTCACACCCACACACATGCACATGCACACGTAACCATCCTATGCTTACCTTCAGGCAAACCATTGGAACAACAGTTAACATATAGGATGTCTTTTGGTGCAGGAGGAAACCACAGCACATGGTTAAATGCATACAAAGACAGGGAAGGCATACAGATTCCACATAATAAAAGAAACAACCAAGAATTCAACCAGACCAAAGCACTCTGAAATGGCAAAACTACTTCCCGCACCATTTTGCCAATGAACAGTTACTTTCATATTCATCCTGTTTCTGCCAGACCACCAAAGACAGCCACCCATCATGGACAAGTCTGATGTTTGTTATGGGAAGTGAAAGAAATTTTGGCAAACCTGTTACTTTTATTTACACTGTGACGCCCCCTCCCCCTGCTACACACACACACACACACACACACACACACACACACACACACACACACATACACACGCACACGCACAAGCAAAACCCACAGTAATACTAGATGTCCTTCCACTTCACTGTTGCAGTATTCTTAACATGAGGGATTCCCTGCCAAGGGTAGCCTGACATCTGGCCAGTATACCAAAGCCTTAAGGTTGTTATTGATGTGCCATAAATCACATGTATACTCGTAAAAGCCATAGTAATACTAGTTTTGCAGTGTCGTCAACAAATGCAATACATTTTGTGGCACAGCTACTGCCACACAAGATCAGTGATTGTTGTGTAAAAATAATTAGAGAATGGGCAAAACATCCACTGTCACCCTGTCAGAGAACAAAAAAAATGTTATATTCAAGTGTAGTGCACTTGCTACACTACCTAGATTGTGATGTGTTATGGGAGGGGGCTGGGGGGGTATGATTTTTTTTGTCTGCTGTATAACAGTAAAGGACATACTAAACAGGCAGTTAGCAGGTTATGCCTCACTGATATATGGAGTTAAGAGGTCTGTTGCAGCAAAATATCTTACAGTGGTACTTATCTTCCTACTGCCACCATGGGATTAAGTCAGGCTACCTTGTTAAGTACACTCAAAGCAATGTAGGTTCAGCTAAACACTTATTGAAAAATCTGTATAGAGCCATATTCCTTGTCATTCTATGCAAAATGACAAGAGATTGTCTGTATATTGGTACATCCCTGAGAAAAAAAAAAGAAAATAAACAAGGTATCTGCTTACTTTTTATATTATAATAATGTATCTCAGCAGAATGTGGAAATATTCAGGTTTTAAAAATGGAATGTTCAAACAAGGATAACATTCTGGGAAAATCAAAAATATAATGACAATTGTTGGAATGAAACATAAACACTTACTTGATGGTATTTTGAAACTGTTTATTTTTTTACCACTCTGCTGATAGTATAGTTATGTGCATGGAGTTCTTGGAAAGTCATACAGTTTTTCTGTCATTCTGAATCAGAAGAACATACATAGTCACTCTGAGCATTGTACCTTATCTAACAGCATTCTCCAATTGCAAAACACTTGTTCATATATACTTGCATTCTTACCCCACTGAATAAATGCAGCAGTGACACAGATGCAGTAAAGTTAATTTTAACATCACTTATATAACTGCATTTATGTACCTGGCCACAAGAGGGAAACCAAGCCCTAAATAATTGTTAAATGCATTGACTAACAAAGTCAAGCGAAACTTTCAGTAGTGTACCAACCTTCTGGACCCCATTACATGAAGGCAAATATTTTAATGAAACATTGTACTGTATCCATGGTGATTACTATTTAAAGCACAGTTACTTTAAGTTTGAAGGCTCACCCACTCCTCATATATTTGCAGAAGTACTAGAGAAATACAAGACTGCTGGCAGTTAGACAAAAATGACAAAACAGGGTACAGGATTTTTTTTCTGTTAATACTAGACTAGCAGAACTTAAAAATTAAAAAAATAAAGAAAAAAGTTTCCTTCTGCACAAAGCACCTGTTAATGTATGAATATAAAGCATTATGATGAAAGACATCCACGAATAAACTTGGATCTTCCAGCCACATGTTTTCAGTATCTGTTTTATCCAACTAACAGGGTAACAAGGAGACAGGGTCTTCCTCTAGTAGCAGTGCATTCACATAAGGCAGGAATCAGTCCTGGATACAGAGTTAGTGAATTATAGGACACGGGCTTACACACATGCACATTACACAGTTACCTAGAGTCAATTTGGAGATTAAACATGCACATCTGTTTTCATTTTTGAAAAATAAAAAATCCTATCTCTCTACTGGTGTCTCGCCTTTCTATAACCAGTAGAGTCCAGTTTTCAGATTTTGCTGAATTCTGGGCTGTTTTGTAGTTTCTGTGTTGCCCAGGCCTTACTAAGATAGAAGGAAGCTTCTCTGTTCATCAGTGAGAGTAGTGAGCTTTGAGAAGCCTATCTGTTGCTGGAGGAGTGGTTTCAGCTCAGAATCTGTAGTTTTATTGGCCATTTTGGGCTATTTCTATCCCTTTCATCTTTCTGTTTAGAAACCCGTGTTTGCGAGTTTTTTGCCCTTGTATTACCTCAGCAAGATCTTGCCTGGGTGTCCTGCAGAGTTCTACAGCAGCCGAGAGAGGAAAGTGAGACTTTGAGTGGATTAAGTACCTCTGTTTCGCTTTTTATTGCTTATTTTCACTAGCCGCACCATTCTGAGTGTTTTTTTATTAACTTTGCAACTTATTTGAACTGTTTTTTTGAATTCTGATACTGTTTGCACTTTAACTGATCGTTTTTACGTGTTTTTCAACTGTTGAACTGTTGAGGGCTACACACTCAAGTGTGATAGCCATTTGTCTATTTTAAAAGTGTTTGTTTTATTGTATCTGTTTTAATTTTTGAAAAAAAAAATCCTATCTCTCTACTCGTTTCCCACCTTTCTATAACCAGTAGAGTTCAGTTTTCAGATTTTGCTGAATTCCGGGCTGTTTTATAGTTTCTGTGTTGCCCAGACCTTACTAAGATAAAAGGAAGTTTGGAAAAAGAGGAAGAGGCATGAGAGCGCTAACCTTCATTAAATTTATATTTTGATTTTACCTGAAGCCTTGCTTGTTTCTGGATTCATAATTTGCTTTGCTAGAGAAGGAAGCTTCTGTTCATCAGTGAGAGTGGTGAGCTTTGAGCAGCTCAGATCCTGTATTTTTACTGGCCATTTTGGGCTATTTCTATCCCTTTCATCTTTCTGTTTAAAAAACAGTGTTTGCACGGTTTTGAGCATCACACAGTGCCATTTAACTATGGTTAAACTATTCCTGGTGCCAGAAAGCCTCTCTTCTAATTTTCCCTTAGAACTAGCCAGTTTTCTAGTTTTAGCACTCAAAACTGCTTCGTTGTGCTCAGCACTTGTTCAAAACTCATTGCAAGCACTAAATAATCTACAAATTACTGCAGCACTCAACTTTCCTCACTTGTTAGGAGGAAAACCGGTTTTAGTACTTAAATTAATAAGTACCTATCCAGGCATGTTTAAGGGTCAGCTCCCAGTTTTTTCCCCAGTCTACCTGATGAATCTGGGCATCTTGAGGCAATGTAGCAATTGCCTTATGTACATTGACAACTCTCTCCTCCTACCCCCAAACACTACAACCTGTGAGAGATGCACTTATATAGCCAAACTGGAAGCCAAGCTCTCTCCAGCCAAGACTGTACTAGACAGTCAAGAGAAGATAAACACCTGCACCAGACCACACCACACTCAACAAATAGTCCATCAAAACCTACACCACCTAAACCCACACATAGTAGCACAAAGCACACACCTACATTCGCAGAGGCTCTCAATAAAAATCTGCCCAAACAACAGAGATCTCCAAAGCTGAAACATAAGCAACCACCACCCCCAACACAACCCAAATGACACATAGCCCATAAAATCAGTGTGCCACTCAACCTCAGCCCATAAGGCAAAACAACATACTCAACACACTAGTCATAGGTGACTCTATAGTCAGGCACACTGATATCTCACTCACCAGGCTAAACAAGGAGAAAGTTACTGTCAGCTGCCTGTCGGGTGCCAGGATCTGCCACATAATGCAAGCACTCAGGTCACTCCACAACAAGTATAAATATGAGTCTATCATTGTCCATGTTGGTGTGAATGACCTGAGACATACCTCCCTGGACTACATGAAAAGAGACATGGAGGAGCTCTCGGATCATGTAGCCCAGATAGGTATGACCCTAGCCTTGAGTAGCATCCTACTGTCACCCAGAATTATACCACAATACCAGGACAAAATGATTGACTTCAACAATTGGCTAAACTTCTGGTGTCATTCTAAGTGGATCCAGTGTCTGTCTGCCTGGGACAACATGATCGGCAAACCACGATGCTTTGCCAGAGATTACCTGTACCTGTCACCCCTGGGTTTCCGGATACTGGCTAAGGCTCTTGCCACCCATATAGTGCCTTTTTTTAGGCAAGGTTCAAACAACAAACTCACCACCATACCAGGTATAAGCAAGCAAAATCTGAGGGCAATGCTACTCAATGCTAGAAGTCTAAACCTCAAAATGCACTCACTCGAGGCATTCCTTAAAATGGAGAACATTGACATCTGTGCAGTGATGGAGACCTGGTTCAAGGCTCCAGAGAGCACCCCTGCATTACCAGACTATAACTCATACCACACCTTTTGGCCATCTAACCTGGATGAAACACTAAAGGAGGAGGCGTGTCCATATTCATTAAGGATATCCACACCTCCAGGCTAGTTGTTCAACATAATGCATCAGAAATTATCCAAATGCAACTAACACTGGGTAAGACTGCAGTCCATGTTGTAGCTTGTTACAGATCCCCCGCCATGCCCCAGGATATCCACTCCGCATTTCTTGATATACTGTGTAATATTAAGGTACAGCCCAATACCCTAATAATGGGAGGATTTCAACTACCCCACCATCAACTGGAAAAAAAATAAGTTATGTACCTACCATAACGTTCCATGTTAGTTGTCTTCTTCTTGCCTTCTTTCTTGCTGGTTGGGTTTGGAGCCGATCCTCGGCTCCAACTCGGCCATCTTCAAAAGCTCGAGAGCTGCTTACTGGCTCGAGGCCCCCCTATATCCCATGATGCCTGGCGCTAGATACCCAGATCTCATTTGGTAAGTCTAACTGCAGACATAATAATAAAGGAATCCTATCCTAGAATGCATAAATCCTACTGGAGAGACTACTGGTCAGAAAGGAATAGCCAGAGAAGACTCAGCCAGCGAAAAATCAAGAAGAACTCTTCTCGGTCCACTAGGATAGGGGGATGGAGGGTGGGACGCAAGAAAGAAGGCGAGAAGAAGACAACTAACATGGAACGTTATGGTAGGTACATAACTTCTTTATGTAAGTTGTCTATCTTGCCTTCATTCTTGCTGGTTGGGACAGCATATCTAGCAGCTAAAATCCTGGGTGGCTCATTGGAAAAGACTCTTCAGAACAGTGGAACCAAAATCAGCTCTGCTCCTGGAAACCAAATCCAACTTGTAATTTGAAATGAAAGTATGTGGGTTGGCCCATGTAGCCGCAGCACAAATAGATTCCATGGGCAACCTAGCCTGAAAAGCCACCAAAGTAGCTAAAGCTCTGGTGGAGTGACCTTTTGGTTTAACTGGCAATTCTTTATTCCTCAGTTTATATATGAATGTGATGACAGAAGTCAACCACCTGGATAAGGTTACCTTGGAGACCGGAAGACCTTGTTTACCTACTGCATAAGACAGGAAAAGTTGATCTGATTTTTCTAATGTCCTTGGTTCTATGTAAATAAAAGCGTAGCTGCCTGTGAACATCTAACTGATGCAACTTATATTCTGCCCTGTTGGAGTGGTTAGGGAAAAACACAGGAAGGTCTATGGACTGATTCAAGTTACTCTCTGAAGAGACCTTAGGAAGGAAGGAAGGACAGATTAGTCCTAAGAGCAACCCTGTCATTGTGGGACATGAGGTATGGGGAACGGATAGAAAGAGCCTGTAGTTCTTTAACTCTTCTGGCTGAAGTAATAGCTACCAGAAAAAGGGTTTTCCAAGATAAGAACTTCAATGAACAAGAAGCTGCAGGTTAAAAAGGGGACAAAATTAGAGAAGCTAAAATCAAATTTAGATCCCATGGTGGTGGAGGATCTCTCACTGGGGGCCTGAGCAGAGTGGTTCATTTGAGAAAAGCTTTACACAGCTTATGAGACATGATATTGTTTCACGACAGGCCAATGTGAAAATTTAAAATTGCAGCTAACTGAACTCTAATTGTAGCGGAAGCGGACCCAGCATGGAAGAGTTCCACAAGAAATTCCGAAATGTAGTGTACAGGGGCTGAAAAGGGGTGTATACTTTTAGCCTTTGCCCAGGAAGAAAAACATTTCCACTTACTAGCATAAGTTTTTCTAGTCGTAGACTTGTGTGATGACAAAATGATTTTGCGCACAGAGGGGGCAATATCTGGAAGCCTGGCTAAAGTTGGAAGTGGAGCAACCAAGCTGTGAGCTGGAGAAAGCATAGGGATTGGTGCAGCCCGCCTCATTGATGAATCAGGAGGTCTGGAACTAGGTCCAGAGTCCAAGGCTGCTCGAGAAGATAGCGATGCAGGAACGGGAGCCATATTTGTAGAGGCCAGTAAAAAGCAATGAGGATCATTTTGCAACCCAATACGGTAGCTTTCTGAATTAGCTTCGGGATTAGGGGAAAAGGAGGGAATGCATAAAGAAGTCCCTGAGGCCAATCGTGGACTGGAGCGTCTCTGGGGGAATGTCCGGGAAGTGGAAGGAGAGAGAAGAAATTGCTGCACTTGCTGTTGAAGGGAGTTGCAAAAAGGTCGCAGCAAGGTTGGCCCCATTTGCAGAAGATTTGGTCCGCAACTACCTGGTTCAGAGACCACTCCTGAGGCATGAGAATTGCTCTGCTCAGTCTGTCTGCTATGATGTTGGATCTCCCAGGGATGTGCGTTGCAATCAGAAACCACTGGGAAGAGATCGCCCACTGCCATAGTCTGAGTGCTTCTCGACATAG
Organism: Protopterus annectens; assembly: GCF_019279795.1. Taxonomy (NCBI): domain Eukaryota; kingdom Metazoa; phylum Chordata; order Ceratodontiformes; family Protopteridae; genus Protopterus; species Protopterus annectens. The sequence continues at coordinate 627,374,351 of NC_056749.1, forward strand.
GGGGTAGAACCTGGTTCCGCACTGCTTGTTGATGTACCACACTACAGACATATTGTCCGTTTGAATTGCAATGGTCCCAGTAGGAAGAGAGTCCTGACGAGCCTGCAATGCTAAGAGCATGGCCCTCATCTCCAAGACATTTATGTGCAGATGGCACACGTGAGGTTGCCAGGTGCCTTGGACTGTTCTGCCCTGATAATGTCCCCCCACCTGATCAGGGAGGTGTCCTTGGTCACCATAGCAACTGGAGGGGGGAGAACAAATGGTCTGCCATGGAGCACTGATGTGGAGACCATCCACCATGCAAGGTGCTTCTTGCATGCTTGTGTGATCATAATCATGTAAGACATGGGAAGCTGCTGGAATGACGATTGGGTGAAAAAAAGCCACTGGAGAATCCTCATGTGAAAACGAGCTAGAGGGACAAGTATGATCGCTGCTGCCATGAGACCCAGAGTTTGAAGGACAAACCTGGCTTGAATTCTTTTGCATGCTAATAAAACATTCACATGCTGATGAATCACTAACACCCTGTCTGATGGGAGGCTCGCTAACATGTCTTTGGAATTTAAATTTGCGCCTATAAAGGTGATAGATTGACAGGGCGACAATGCAGACTTTTCAAACTTTATTGTGATACCTAGCCTGGAGCAACTATCGATAGTGCAGTCTCTGGCTCACAGAAGGTGATGTCTGGTGGTAGCAGTGAGGAGCCAGTCATCGAGATATGGAGACACCTGGAATCCTTGCCGTCTCAGGTGAGCGGTAACTACTGCCATACATTTGGTAAACACCCTGGGGGCTGTGGTGAGACCAAAGGGCAGAGCTCTGAACTGATAATGGCTGGCTCCCAGCTGGAAGCGAAGGAATCTTCTGGAGCATCTGTCCATTTTGATGTGGTAGTACGCATCCTGAAGATCTGTAGAGCACATCCAATTGTCCTGACCCAGGAAGGGCAAAATGGACTGTAGCTTGACCAGCCGGAACTTCATTCTTTGTACAGACCTGTTCAGTCTGCTGAGATCCAGAATGGGTCTCCAGTCCCCTGTCTTTTTTGGTACCAAAAAGAACCTTGAGTAAATTCCGGATCCTTGTTGGTCTGCTGGGACTTGCTGGATGGCCCTTTTTCTTAGCAGTTTTGAGACTTCTTGCACTTCTTGGTCCCTTAGATTGGGTGGAACGTCTGGAAGGGACTTGTTTGACCTTAAGGGAGTGCGAAAGAAGGGAATTCTGTAGCCTCCGGATATGACAGACTGTACCCATTTGTCTTGTGTTATGTCTTGCCAGGCTCTTGGGTACAGCGATAATCTTCCCCCGACTGCCTCCAGAGGTGGGCAGCCGAGCAACCCTTCAGGGATGCTGGAAGGGCTTCTCAGAGAAAGATTCTCTGCTGCCCTGATTTTGTGGACCCCCTCTGCCACGACGGCGGCATCTATTATTGTTGTTCCCTCCTCTGCCCCTGGATGGGAACTCACCACGTGTGTCAGGTAAGGCTCCTTGGGATTTCTGGAACCACATCTTTCCACTCTTCTGACCCTTAGGATATGGTCTGGAAGGAGTGGAAAAATGGACTCCTATGGCAGAGAGTCTTGCCTTCCTGCTCACACCTGGTAAGGGTATCTTTCACCTGTGATCCAAAGAGAGAGGAACCATCAAAAGGGGTGTTGGTGAAAGATGCTCTGAAAGGTTCCGCAAAGTTACATAGCCGCATCCAAGTGTGTCTCCTTAGGGCCACGCCTGTGCCTGCGGCTCTACTCGCACCATCGGCTGCATACAAAATGAGCCTCATGGAGGAGTTTACCACTGAATTAAGAGTTGCCAGCTGGGAGGCTGCCTTAGCCTGGGCCCCCTCAGCTGATGGATCTTGGAGGGTATCTCCAAGCTCTTTCAGGATATCCCTCTGAAGATGGGTAAAGTGGCACAGGTAATTCCGGGACCACATGGAAAAGGTCGCTGAAGAGAACATCCGCTTCCCATATCTGTCCATTGTCCTGGACTCCTTGTTAGGGGGATGGACAGATGAAGAAGTTTCAGCCAACTCCTTCTTTGTGGCCACCGCTACCACCATGGCATCAACGGGGACACCTTTGGTCAAGAACTGTTTGTCCTGCGGTGCAGTAATGAATTTGTCAGGTCTTCTAGGGGTCGGTTCCACTGTGTCTGGAGCCGTCCACACCTTCCAAGCCACCACAGACATCAGTGGGTCGAAAGGCGGAGACACCCAGGAGGTGAAAGGTCGGGATACAAACGTGTCCAGGAGTACTGACTCATCCTCGGAAGGGCTTAGGGCAGTCCAGTTCCCCTTCTGCCTAAGCATCTCAAGGATGTTGAGAAGGAGACATCTTCAGAGGGGGCTCTTGGGGACCCTTCAGACTCCTCTAAGTTGGTATCTGATGTGGCAGATTCGGGGGAGTCAACATGCTTCCTCTTGCATTTCCTCTTGCGAGGTGGCTCCTCTGAATGATCAGGGGAGGCCTCGGAAGAGGAGGATACACCCAATGGGGTGTCCTGGAGTGCTAGATCCCCACGCTTGGGGTCTGGAAGAGGGACAGAGGCTGACGCAGGCACCCTAGGGAGGGGAGCCGATGGGGTCGATCATGGGACTGACTCGGGGGCAAGTACACTCCTCATCACATCGAAGGTGTCCCTGCCCAGATGCAGAGAGGGCTCCGGTTCCGAAGAAACCTGAACCCCTCCCCGCACTGAGGGGGATGGCTTCCAGGCAGATGTGGGAGCCGAGATCACCTGAGCCGAAGCCCCGAGGGGGAGAGTGGGGCCGGACATGGGTCCAATGCCACTCGCCCCCTCGGAGCCGACGAGGGAGTCTTGGCACCCAGTTCCCTCCAGGGAAGGTACCATGGAAGGGATCAGAGCTGACGACAGAACCGAAGGAGAGGGTATCGGAGCCGACGGTTCCACGACCCGAACCCCAACGAACTCCTGCTCTGAGCTTATAGGATGAGTGAGAGGAGAAATATCTACAGCTGTGGACGGAGCAGACACCTGATGAGGGGGGCTGGACAACATTTTGGCTAGGGCCTGCAATTTTAACAGCCTACTGACCACTATTTCCAAGTCATGGTCCGAAAGTCTAGAGGACCGAGAAGAGTGGGATGAGTGATGACTATGCTCCAATTGGAGCAAAGGCGACTTCGGAGCTGAACGTATCGACTCCAGAGAAAGAGACCTGTATCTTTTCCGACTCTCAGACGGCTCCAAACAACGTGTTGGAGCTGACTGGGAGGGAGGAACATCAGTTCCAGCCAGAGCCGAGATAGATTGTATGGCTTCACCCAACGATGGCTCCGAACTGGGAGCTAAAGGTTTAGGTGGCCTGGAAGATTTCACAGGCTGAGCCTTCGCCGGTGCATCTTGGGGTTTAAGCAAACCCCTCAGGATCAATTTGTTTTTGCGCTCCTGCAGGACTTTTGGACTGAAAGCATGGCAAATCGAGCAAGAGTCCTACAGGTGCATGGCGCCCAGACAATAAACACAAAACGTGTGACCATTTGTCAGACACATCTTCTGACAGCATGAGTCACACTTCTTGAATCCGGATGATTTAGGATCCTTGGACATCCTAGAGGAAAACCAAGGACAAGAAACACACACAGAAAGGTTAAAGTAACTAGCCACTAAGAATTACACACTACAGTTACCACAACCAAACTACAAGTACTACTACTACAAAAAAAACTATATTTAACTATCACTAAACACTAACAGTGATAACAAAGGATTTTTTTTTTTTATATATATATAAAGAAGATAGAGAGAAAAAGGTTATCCTCTAACTTAAACGGAAAACCTTTCTGAGGTAAGGAAAGGGAGAGAAAGGGGGGAGGGGAAACTCTCTAACTTAAATGAGTTTCTTGGGAGAAGTAATCGGAATCTAAAGAAAAGTAGCTACAATACAACAGTCTAATCTAACGACTAAATCTACACTAAAACTAGCAGTTTTGAGAAGAAAAATACAATAATAATAAAGTTTTATACGACCTGAGCCAGTAGAACAACCTCGCAGCAGAAGCGGCAAATAAAATCTGGGTATCTAGCGCCAGGCATCATGGGATATAGGGGGGCCTCGAGCCAGTAAACAGCTCTCGAGCTTTTGAAGATGGCCATCCTCGGCTCCGAACCCAACCAGCAAGAATGAAGGCGAGACAGACAACTTAACATCTACTCATGTACTAACTCATTTGCTCAACACTTTCTCAAATTCATAAATTCCAATTCCCTGGATCAGTTTGTTCATACCCCCACCAGGGGCAGCAATATCCTGGATCTGGTCATTACCAATATGGGCAACCGATGTTCCAAACCAGAGGTCATCTCTTTGCTGGTCAGAGCCAACCACAAGCTAATCACCCTAGATATCAATATCCAGCCCCCACCTCCCATTAAGGAAACCACCATACAAAACTTCTCCAAAGCCAATTTCATGCTTCTTAAGACAGAAGTGCCAAGCTTCATGACACCCATACAGATGGAAAATAGAGGCATGACTGCTGAATCCTATACAAATACACTGTATAAGCACATACACGAGTGCATGTATTGTGCCATCTCCAACAGAACCAAGACACTATCCTCCAAAAAAGGAAACCAATCTGGTGGTCCCCTGCCATAAACAAACTCTACAACAGAAGGAAGAAACTCTTGCAAAAATGTGTAAAATCCTCTGATTGCAGGAACTCCCTGGTCAGCCTCAGTAAGAAGCTGAGATCCCTCATAAAATCCTCCAAAGCTAGTTATGAAAACAAAATCGCCACTGATCTCCATTCCATTGTTGGCTTAGTCCTAAGAAAACTTTCGGCTACTTTATGAATGTATAATTCTGTATGGATATTGTTATTCTCCTTAAGGATTTGTATCCAAAATCCTAGTCTCTCCTTATTTCTTGAGCTTCCCCCTGTTTCATTATCATCCATTTTCACTTTGAATTATAGCTTTCTGCTTGTGCTATGCATAGGACCTTTAATGGTGTAGCTCTGAAATATCCCTTCAAATCAGGTAATCCCAAACTACCTTGACCCATGAGAAGGATCAGCTTATACCACTTGACTCAGGCCCTTTTCCCTTCCTAGATAAAATCCTTCAACTCTTTATTAATTGCTATCCACATCTTCTTTTTTGGTTGATAAAAATATGCCTGACCTGTGTATAAAAGTTGAAGTTATGTACTCACCATAACTAGGCATCTGTGTTGTTCATTTTCATTCTTCCTCAACATATGGGTTATGGATCCCACCTCAGATCCAACTCGGCTGCATCCTACAAACTTCATATCCAACTCTTGAGCTCTTCTCTCTACCCATAATGCCTTGTCCATCCCAAACACATCAAATCAAATTTGCCAACTTAAAAGTCTCAGTATGTAAAAGAAGAAAAGATATGTAAATGTAAAAAACACGCTGGTTATACACGGCAGTAAAAACACATTAGAACTTTAATCCTCGATAACAGAACAGTAAGCGCTTTCACAACCAAAACAGTTGCTTCATCAGACTACATATAAAATCAAACATACTCATTTTATATTTATGATGCAATACAAACTTTCCAGTCAGTGAAATGCTAATTAACACTTAAGAAACTTAAAAGTGCAAGTGCACATTTGTGAAAATACTTGTAAAAAATATCTATATACATTTATATACATCTAGGAAATATATATGCACACATGACTAACCTACACAATGAAAAATCAATAAGCTTAATGCAAAAATAAGAACACGCATGTACACTTATATAAAATAGCAAAAAAAATGGATTCAATGTTTCAAACTCCTTGATTTGGGGACAGGTTTAAGCGACATCCTGCTATTCAAACCAGGAGGTCTGTCAGCATTTAACAGCAGTATCCACCTCTGCTCAGCCTTCTCAGTTTTATTTCTAGCATCACCTCCCCTCATATTCATCTTAACAATCTCCAGGACTAGAAACTTAAACATATGACTAACACCTTCCTTTTTAACATGCATAGCTAAGGCATTGCTTTCTTTACAATTTCATATATCCCTAAGATGTTCTAGGACTCTCCTTAAATAAGCAATTTGTTTTGCCTATATAGAAAGAGTAACATTCTGTGCAATAACAAAAATAAACAACATTCTTCGTTATACAATCTGCATAGAAGTTACAACTAATGTGAAAACCTAATGGGGGGTATACAAAGACTGCACCTCTATGGATGTAGGTGCAGGCTGCGCACCTCCTACAACTATATATCCCTAGTTTATCGGATGTAGTAGTTCCAGGGGTGTCATTGGTCTTACAACATAGGTGTCTTTTCAGAGATTTACTATTTCGAAAGGAAAATTGAGGTGGGCTACCTATTAATCCCTCTAATTCACTTATGGTGGATAAAATATCCCAGTTATTCTTGATGACGTCGCAAACCACTTGAGTATTGCTTGAGAAAGTGAGAGGCATTCTAACTATGTCATCACTCATATGTGGCTCAGAAGGAATCAATATTCCACCATTATCTGGTCAAGGCTTCATGTCTCTCTTGATGTAATAAGGTGCACACCTATCTTGCCTATGTTTCCATGCTTCTCTAATCTCAAAATTGATGTCATGCTCTTTATAACCTCTGTCTAAAAATTCTTGTTTCAATGTGCCCAATGCAACTCTCAGTTGTTCCTCATGATTATATAGGTGCATAATACGGTAAATCTGCCCTTTTAATACATTCCGCTTAGTGTGTTTCGGATGCATAATCTTGTTGTGTAGGAGATTGTTCTTCCTTATTGGTTTCCTATATAATGTTGTTGAGACTGAACACATATTATCTCTAGCCACCCTAACATATAAAAACTCAATTTCAGTCAGAGAATAATTATGTGTAAACTTAAGAAAGGTATTCAAAGTATTAATATACCTCAAGAACTCATGTAAACATTCCTCAGTGTCATTCCACAACAAAAAAATGTCATCAACAAAGCATTTATACCAAACTATTGAGGTACAAAAAACATTGTTATAAAGAATATAATCTGTCTCCCATTGAACTAGTGATAGATTGGCGTAACTGTTGGCACAGGCTGTGCCCATTGCCACGCCAATCCTCTGTAGATAATGTTTCTGATAGAAAATGAACACATTATTCTCAAGTGTAATCTCAAGTAGGGCGCACAACAATCTAACTCTGCCATAGCTCATACTCTTACTTACCAATAAATCTGTAATATTCTCAATGCCCCATGAATTAGGAATCCTAATGCATAGTGATTCAACGTCTAAGGTTACAAAGTAACATTTAGTATCAATAGATTCAAGGCGGTAACTCAGTTCTCTCAAAAAACTCTTTGTGTCCATTAACACAGTCTCACATTGTTCAAGAATCGGGTGTAAATGTTTTTCTACAAAAATGGACAGTGGCTCAGTGGCCCAACCTCTACTTGGTACTATCAGATGCATAGGAGGATTTGTTTCACTTTTATGGATTTTGGGCAGTCCATATACAATAGGTATCACAGGGTGTTTCACCTTAAAATATTCAAAAATAGGTTCACTAATCATGTGGCTAGTCAAAAGATCAAAAATCAAAAATTCTATTCTATCTATAATGCTTTTAACTACATTAGCTGATAAAGCAGCATAAGTGTCAGCATCACTCAATAAAATCATCATACTGTTGTAATACATATCACTATCTAAAAGAACAATACCACCTCCTTTGTCGGCAAGTCATATTTCTAATGAGGACAAATTCTTTAATTCCTGTAAGGGTACATAATCATCTGACGTCATATTGAAGACGGTAGATTTTACTTCATGTTTAAATTTCTCCCTTAGTTGTCTCTCACATACCTCTACGGATGTGTCTATACCAGAGTGCAGAGGTGGAATGAAAGTACTAGGTTTTTTAAAAACATCTTGCTCACTTATATTACCTTTGAACATAGTCTTTAAGGTAAGATTTCTGCCAAACATTCTAAGGTCTTGTAGAATATCAGTTAAATCAGCTTTCTGTGCTGGTATGAAACTTAGCCTTTTGTTCAAAAGCTAAAATTGTCCGTCAGTTAACACATGTGTGGAAATGTTAAAGACTAGACTTGTCTCACCTTTTTGCCTGTCCTGACAGGTTCCTCTACACTGGATTGACGACGTATCTGCCCCATTTTCACTTGGCTCCTTGATCTCCCTCTTATGGGAAGCGGATTGTTCAATAAAAAACGTCCCTGCGAGAAGTTAGATACTGTCACAGAATTAATATTCGTATTCGTAGCAGATGGTTCTTGCGCTAACTCCCTTTGCCTAACTACCTGATTAGTACTTATATTTCTATCGGATATAACCTCTCGCTCATGTGAGGTAGTATCGGTATTCACTGTATTAGCCTCCATCTGGATTCCCATACCCGTGGGCATGTTTAAAGCTCTATTGTCAGCATTGCTCTCCAATAAGGACGAAGTCAAGCAGGGAGGGGCTATGTCATCCATCACACCCCCTCTTGCATCACCATAGCGTCTGGTTTTCTTTCACGTTGCATAGAGGCTTGATGTTGTCTGTCCCTAGCCCAAGAAAAGACATTCCCATTTCGAAAATCAAAGAGATTTCTCTGCAGTTTATGTGTCTTAGTAGCAGAGAGTCTCTTCTTATAACCATTAATAGCTTCATAGAGAGATTCCATTCTGTCTCCTATGACTTCTATCGGGTATGTGTCATAGATCTCATTTTGTAGCATGTTAATCTCATTCTGCAACTCATTCTCAGAGGGTCGAAAAAAGTTAATGAGTAGTTGCATATACTTTATGCTGCACTCTAAATAGAGTAACTGCCAACGTCTTTAAAGCTCTGTGTACATCCGGCCATAACTTAACACTGTCAATACGCGTAGCCCTCTTGGGGCTATATTATGTTGCAAGGAAGCTTCCAAATGAAAATGCTGCCATTGAAGCCATTTGAATTTATAAAGTTTGTTTTCAAGTTCATGATATCTACATAGAAATCCATCATGAAGACCACTGTCATTCTGCACTATACCTTCAGAGATCTTAATGTCTGCAGAAAGCAAGGGGTTTATGTGGTATTCAAAAGTTGGTTTAAATGATTGAACTTCAGTTTGTTACTTGATGGAGCAGACTCCAATATTGGCTGACTCTTTAGTCCTAGCTGGGGCATGTCAATACTCCCTTCTACCATGTCTGGAGTGGAACAAAATAGTAGAATTGAAGAAAATGAAGAACCAAACTCCAGATTAAATAACCACGTAGAAGAAGGATATGTAAACATAAAAAAACACGCTGGTTATACACGGCAGTAAAAACACATTAGAACTTTAATCCTCGATAAAAGAACAGAAAGCACTTTCACAACCAAAACAGTTGCTTCATCAGACTACATATAAAATCAAACATACTCATTTTATATTTATGATGCAATACAAACTGTCCAATCACTGAAATGCTAATTGACACTTAAGAAATGTAAAAGTGCAAGTGCACATTTGTGAAAATACTTGTAAAACATATCTATATACATTTTTGAGAGAACTGAGTGACCGCCTTGAATGTATTGATACTAAATGTTACTTTGTAAGCTTAGACGTTGAATCACTATTCACTAGGATTCCTAATTTATGGGGCATTGAGAATATTACAGATTTATTGTTAAGTAAGGGTATGAGCTAAGACAGAGTTAGATTGTTGTGCGCCCTACTTGAGATGAGAATAATGTGTTCATTTTCCATCAGAAACATTATCTACGGAGGATTGGCATGGCAATGGGCACAGCCTGTGCCAACAGTTATGCCAATCTATCACTAGTTCAATGGGAGACAGATTATATTCTTTATAACAATGTTTTTTGTACCTCAATAGTTTGGTATAAACGCTTTGTTGATGACATTTTTTTGTTGTGGAATGACACCGAGGAACATTTACATGAGTTCTTGAGGTATATTAATACTTTGAATACCTTTCTTAAGTTTACACATAATTATTCTCTGACTGAAATTGAGTTTTTAGATGTTAGAGTGGCTAGAGATGATATGTGTTCGGTCTCAACAATGTTATATAGGAAACCAATAAGGAAGAACAATCTCCTACACAACAAGAGTATGCATCCGAAACACACTAAGCGGAATGTATTAAAAGGGCAGATTTACCATATTATGCACCTATATAATCATGAGGAACAATTGAGAGTTACACTGGGCACGTTGAAACAATAATTTTTAGATAGAGGTTATAAAGAGCATGACATTGATTTTGAGATTAAAGAAGCATGGAAACATAGGCAAGATAGGTGTGCACCTTATTAAATCAAGAGAGACATGGAGCCTCGACCAGATAATGGTGGAATATTGATTTATTTTGAGCCACATATGAGTGATGACATAGTTAGAATGCTTCTCACTTTCTCAAGCAATACTCAAGTGTTTTGCGATGTCATCAAGAATAATTGGGATATTTTATCCACCATAAGTGAATTAGAGAGATTGATAGGTAGCACACCTCAATTTTCCTTTCGAAATAGTAAATCTCTGAAAAGACACCTATGTTATAAGACCAATGACACCCCCAGAACTACTACATCCGATAGACTAAGGACATATAGTTGTAGGAGGTGCACAGCCTGTAGCTACATCCATAGAGGTGCAGTCTTTGTACACCCCCCGTTAGGTTTTCACATTAGTTGTAACTACTATGCCGATTGTACAGCGAAGAATGCTGTTTATTTTTGTTATTGCACAGAATGTTACTCTTTCTATATAGGCAAAACAAATCACTTATTTAAGGAAAGAGACCTAGAACATCTTAGGGATATAAGAAATTGCAAAGAAAGCAATGCCTTAGCCACGCATGTTAAAAAGGAAGGTGTTAGTCATATGTTTAAGTTTCTAGCCCTGGAGATTAAGATGAATATGAGGGGAGGTGATGCTAGAAATAAAACTGAGAAGGCTGAGCAGAGGTGGATACTGCTGTTAGATGCTAACAGAACTCCTGGTTTGAATAGCAGGATGTCACTTAAACCTGCCCTCAAATCAAGGAGTTTGAAGCATTGAATCCATTTTTTTGCTATTTTATATGTGTACATGTGTGTACATATTTTTGCGTTAAGCTTATTGATTTTTGATTGTGTAGGTTAGTCATGTGTGCATTTATATTTCCTAGATGTATATAAATGTATATAGATATTTTTTACAAGTATTTTCACAAATGTGCACTTGCACTTTTAAGTTTCTTAAGTGTTAATTAGAATTTCAGTGGTTGGACAGTTTGTATTGCATCATAAATATAAAATGAGTATGTTTGATTTTATATGTAGTCTGATGAAGCAACTGTTTTGGTTGTGAAAGCGCTTACTGTTCTGTTATCGAGGATTAAATGTTCTAATGTGTTTTTACTGCCGTGTATAACCAGTTTGTTTATTACGTTTACAAATCCTTCTTCTACATGGTTATTTAATCTGGAGTTTGGTTCTTTGTTTTCTTCAAAAGCAGAAAAGATCCTGGAACTACAGGTTCTGAAGGTCCATCAGGTCACTCCAGAAGATGACAGGAAGAGGGAAGGAGGGAGGGGAGTTGAGGAAGAATAAAAATGGGCAACACAAATGTCTAGTTGTGATGAGTACATAACTTTAATATCTTATGTTGGTCTTTTTCTTCTTCTTCAATGTATGGGACAGAGTACGCAGGTATATATCTCTTGGGTGGTCCTCATGAAAGAATATTCCAGAGAACTGCTGAACCGAAAGCAGCTCTGCTTCTGGAAATTAAAGGTATCAGCATTAGACCAGATGGCTGCTGCACAAATATTGTCAATGGAAGTTATAGAAAATAAAGCGGATGAGGTGGCCATAAATCCTGTTGAATTGGCCTTAAGTGGTTTTGGTAGGAAGAGGCCTTGTTGAGAATATATCCAGGAAATGCAATTGGCTATCCATTTGACTAATGTAACTTCAGAAATTGAAGAGCCTAGTTGACTAGGTAAAAAAGAGAGTTTGTCTGTTTTTCTAAAATCTTTTGTTCTATATAAGTAGAAAAGTAATTGTCTGTGGGCATCTAAATGATGTAATAAGTATTCTCCCTTGTTCAAAAACTTTGGAAAGAAAACTGGTAAATGAATGGTTTGACTTATATTTGATTCAGAAACCACTTTTGATAGGAAAGAAGGATTAGTTCATAATGTAACCTTGTCTTTGTGAAAAACAGTTTGAGGAGCTTTCGATGAAAGAGCTTGGAGATTGGAAATCCTATTAGCAGAATTAATAGCAACTAAAAATACGGTTTTCTAAGAAATACATTTTAAGTCAGTTTTTGATGAAGGTTCAAAGGGTTGTTGAGTTAAGCCTGGAAGTACTACTGTTAAATCCCAGGAAGGTAATGGATCTTTTACTGGGGGTCTGAGCAGAAAGGTGCCCTTTGGAAAAGCCTTACATAATTTGGAAGCAGTTAAGCAGGAAACATTGTCTCCTGAGTGAAAATGTGATATGGCTGCCAACTATACTTTGATTGTGGAAAAGCTAACAGCTTCTTTAAAAAAGAGAAGCTAAAAAATCCAAACACAGAAGAAATAGGGGCAGTAAAGGGATCAGAGCAATTTTTCAGGGCCCAAATCGAAAACCTTTACCAGTTGCTATTGTAAATTCTCTTAGTGTAATCTTTCTGTGAAGACAAAATTATATCATGAACCAAGGAAGAAAGCCTGTGCTGCCTAGCTATTAATGGAAGTGGAGGAACTATGCTGTTAGTTTGATTGCTGGGATAATGGGATGTTTCCATGAGGGATGTGACAGAAGGTCTAGACTGGGATCCAGAATCCAAGCAAGATAATGAAGATGAGACCAAAGGAAGGGAAACCAGACCTGGCGAGGCCAGAAAGGGGCAATGAGGATAATCAAGCTCTTCAACTGGCTGGCTTTCTATAAGAACTTTGGAGTCAGAGGTACTGGGGGATAGGCATAAAGGAGACTGGAGGGCCAAACATGGAATAGAGCAGTTCTTGGTGACTCCCCTCTGAGGGGGCCATCAGGGCAAATTGCCTGCTATATTTGTTGTTCTGGGAAGAAGTAAGAAGATCACAGCAAGGCTGGCCCCAATGACAGAACATTTTCTCCTCCACTAATTGATTGAGAAACCACTCATGAGGCATCAGAATGGACCTGCTGTGCTTGTCCACTACTACGTTGGATTTCCCCAGAATGTGCATAGCAGTTGGAGGAGATCGCCCGTTGACACACTTTCATCGCTTCTTGGCAGTGGGCGTAAGATCAAGTTTCACCTTGTTTGTTGATGTACCAGACCACAGACATGTTGTTGGTTTGGATCGCAGTGGTCTCAAGAGGGAGAATATCTTGAAATGCCTGCAACACTAGTAGGACTACTCTCATCTCCTGGACATTGATATGCGAATTCATCTGTTTGGGGGACCACATGCCTTAGACCACCCTTCCCAACCCCCCCCCCCAGTTGGGAGACATCCATGGTCACTGTAGCGACTGGGGGAGACACCTTTCTAAAAGTTGTCCAACTGGATCTACCAGCGAATATGATTTTTGCATACTGGGGTAAGTCTGACTGGGAAGGATAGGGGCTGTTGAAGAACAGACCACTGAACAGCTAGGGTCCGTGGAAGAACACGCATATTATAACATGGCAATGAGACTAATACTATAAACACTGCCATGGAATCTAGGGCCCTGAACTACAAGTCTGGCAGGAGGAAACAGATGAAAAAGAATTTGATGAACTTGAGACTTGATCGTGCATATGCAATGAAGAGGTAAAGAAGCAGTTTGACTTATTGTGTTTAGATGAGCATCAATGAACTCCAGGCTGTCTACTAGTAACAGTTTGGATTTGGAAATATTGACTATAATGCCTAGTGATTGGCAAATTTGGAGCAAATTGTCCCGGAAAATTATCTGGGAGATGCATGATTTGGGTGGTGACAACCCAGTTATCTGGGTATGGAAACACTCAGAATCCTTGCAGTCTCTGGTGAGCTGCTACCACTGCCATAGACTTAGTAAATACCCTGGGGGATGTGGTGAGTCCAAAGGGCAGGGCTCTGAACTGATAGTGACAGGCTCCCAATCAAAAGTGCAAGTGTCTTTGGGAGCATCTGTTTATTTTGATGTGATAGTGTGATAGCGTCCTGAAGATCGGCTGAGCACATCCAATCATCCTTGTGCAAAAGAAAAGAGGTAGAATGGACTGAACTGTGACCATTCAGAGCTTTGATTTCCTCATAAACTGGTTCAGGTTGCTTAGATCTAAAATTGGTCTCTGGTCCCGTCTTCTTTGGCACTAAAACAAACTGTGAGCAATTCTGAATATTCTCTGATATGGTGGGACCTCCTGGATGAGTCTTTCGTCCAGCAGTTTCTGAATTTCTTGAGCTGCAGCTTCTTTTTGACATGGCGGAATGCCGGGAAGCTTTCTTCTTTCAGAAGTGGGCATTTGGAAAAATGGTATAAAGTAACCTCTGGATATTATTTTTAGTACCCAGGATTCTTTTGTAAAAGCAGCCCATGCTTCTGGGTGCAAGGACAAGCGTCCCTCAACTACCTTCAGAAGCAGGCAGTTGGGGCAGCACTTCAGAAGTGCCCAAAGGGTTATCCAGAAAGGAATCTCGGAAACCCTGATTTTGCAGGCCTGTTCTACCCTGATGATGGCATCTTCCATTTGAACTTCCTCTTCTGCCTCTATAGGAGTCGTCTCTGTGTGAATACAATACTGTCTTACAAAAGCTACATCTTTCTGTTTCTCCCACATGTTCAATGGACTTTGTAAACCAACGTGTACATAGTCCACTATCTTGGGTCACCAATATTAACCTTTTGTCATTTGCTTAAATTCACCTCTCCTTAACCATTCTTACATTCATTTCTGATCAACATGAGGTTTTTCAAATAATTTTCTATACTTGCAACTATATTTATGCATTTTTTACATTTCTTGCCTTCTCGTCTGATCCTTCACCTTTTATTCTTTCTTTTGTTTTTTGGCACATTCGGTTGCAGTCTGAGTTTTATCTACTTCTGGTTTGATTTCCATTCCCGCATTACACCAGTATGCTTCTGCTAAACTAAACAGGGAAGTCATCTTAAACTTATTCTCCTCATGTTTTAAAACTTTCACTACGTTTGAGTCTTGTGAGGCCAGCAGATATGTATGCAGTCCTACAATTGCAGATCTATACATGTAATCAGTTTCGAGGAGGCCCATAGTTCCTTCAGAATGGGGAATATATAGTCTTGGTATGCACTGAATTTTATAAATCATTTGATGAGCACAAAGCATCCTTGTTTTCCTGATCAACCTATCCAACACCTTTTGAAACCAGTCAGTCACTCCAAAATTGTACGTTAGGACAGGAAGAGCAAACTGGTTTATAGCTTGGGCTTAATTCGTAGATGTCAATGCTGTTTTCAGTATTAAGTCTTCTAAAATATTCCTAAGTTTTATTCACATTGGTTCATGTTTTATTGTTGATTCTTCATCATTTACCAAATATTTATACACCCCTTCTTTCTCAAGTTCTTTTATATCACATTGTTGTCCCAAACTGATATTTTCTTGGTGCTGCAGCTTTCCTCCTTTAAAGATTGCTTGTGCACATTTATCAAGACCAAATAACATTCTTGTATCATCTGAAATTTTTTGGCCATTTGCAGTTGGGATTTCAATTTCTCTTCTGATGAACTATGCAGTTTTAAATTGTCCACAAAAAGAAGATGAGAAGTCTTTACACTTTGTTGCTCTGTAGGAGCCAAATTGTAGCCATGACCTAATCTATTAAGAAGACAGCTAAATGGGTTAAGGGCAAGACAAAATAGCATTGGTGACAGAGAATCACTTTGGACTATCCCCCTTTGATTTTTATCTCTGGAATAACAATTTGTCCTTTATCATGACTTAACTACAGAGTAGTTTACCACCATTTCATGGTCGCTGTAATGTAATTGATCAAAGTAGGGTGTATCTTATACATTTTTAAGCACTCTTTTATTCATGACTGTGGGATACTGTCAAATGCTTTTTTGTTGTCTATCCATGCCATACTTAGATACTTCCCCTTTTTACAGTTCTCCATTATTACTTTATTAAAAACAAATGATCCTTTGTCCCATATGATTTTCTTTTATTACCCTTTTGTTCTATTGCCATGGAGTTTTCTTCTAAATGACTATAAACTCTGTTGGCATAAATTCCATTGTATAGTTTATAGATCATTGGAAGGCAAGGTATTGGTCTGTACTGGCCCCACTGTAAGAATGCTGCCATGTCTTGAGGATACTACACTGTCATTTTTGTTATCCTGGCACCAGTGTTTCTACCAGGATTGGGTACTTTTTTATCCTGGGTCTTGTGCACCCAGCTAACTTTTTTTTATTTTTTTAACCTGCTACTGTCCATGATATATGCTTCATAAAATACAGTCTATATATTAGGGTCATCTTGGTGAGATTTTGTGAAAAATAGGGTCCTCCTCATGAAGGTATTCAACAAGACTTGAGGATGAATTCAGTTCCAGCAATACTATTTTCCTTTGCTTGCTGATTTATCATCTCTCCATTTGGACATTGCTGGCTGTCCCCGTGGAGTAGGTCTGATAGACCAGGAGAAGATGTAACTGGCCACAACAGAGCCGAGACTCCTAAAGCAGAGAGATCACGACTTTGTCTGGCTCCATGCCTCAAAGAGGGAACCAGATCTGAGCTATCTAGAACTGAAGCTCCTAGGGGCAAGGGTGGATCCAACATCATCAAAGCAGATCCCAGCCCCACTGATCCAATGCTGACGCTTCAGTTCTGAGACTCATCCCGATCCAAAGGAATAGGAGCACAACTGGTCAGAGAAACATCAGGGTCAAAGATGTAATTTTCTTCAGCTCCGACACTGCTGCTTGGAACTCTCAGATCATGGGGCTCTGAAACCAAAGTACAGATTGGAGAGAGAGAGCTACAGCTGTATTGGTGGTGGCAGGAAGGCTCACAAATCAGATGGGAGATAGAGACGGTATAACCGCCATCTGGAGCTGAGCTCTGAGGAACTATCTCATCTTCCTATCTATTTCAGCTTCAGAAAGACTCCTGTAGGACCTGACCAATGAGGTGGTGGATTGAGGTCTGGAGTGCTACCTCAGAGTTTGCATGAGAGGGGAATGGAGCTGAGGAGAAATAGGGTCTACAATGAACTCAGGTGAGCCATTTCTTGACGCATGAGAAGAACCTGTGATTGGATCCAATGGTTTCAAATCCATGGGTTCAACATTTTCATAAATGACTTCCACCAGAACATTCCTATTTCTAAACTGATTCAATACGCAGATGACTCTATGATCATTTGCTCTGCCACTTCCACCTCCATTCTCTTAAAAATAACTCAGGATGCTTTCTCTTATACCGAATGTTGGATGATAGACAACCACCTTTCACTCAATGCATCAAAAACTAAAATTATGTTATTTCCCCTTCAAAATGTACCATTATAGATAAGAACTAATTCTCCATTCCTAGCCAAAACAATACCTCTCTCGAGGTAGCCACCCATGCAAAGCTTCTAGGAGTCCTTATTGATGAATAGTTAAAATTTAATATCCATCTACTAACTAATATAAAGAAAACCCACCAGAAACTAGGCATGCTCTACCGCCATAATCGCTATATCATTCCCACTACTAAACATGTACTCTCCAAAACCTTTTGCATTCCTTCTCTCCTATATGGTGCCCCACTTCTTACCAACCTTCAATGTTTTCTAAAAACAAAGCTATCCTCCTGTTATAACAGAATTTCTAAGTTTGCTACCGGCTATAAATCCTCCTCCCACCATTACAATGCCCTTTACAAACTAAATTGTCTCGAACTTCCCAACCATCTTACCTATATTCAACTTACTTATGCCATAAACTCATCTTTAATCCCTCCATCTGCCCCTCCCTTGCCTCCTCCTTCAAAAAGAACCTACCCAACAGACTTCTAAGATCCAATAACCAGAATTTGCTTGAACTGCACAAGCCTGCTTGTCCTCCAGGCAAACACCTACTATCCTTTTCCCTTGCTCACCTCTGGAATTCCCTGCCACCTCTTATTTGTACTACAGATAACCACTCTACCTTTAAGACCCTGCTTCATTCCCATCTCCAAGCCCTCTGGGAATGTTCCTGCTCTCATCCCACATGACTCACCTCTTTTTTTCCTCATTTCTCGCACTCTTTTACTTCTCTCTTCTCTTCATCATACTGAGCGTCTCTGACTACCATCTTCATTTTTCTCATTTACTCCTACTCTTGATCTTTTTTTTTTCTTATTGTCCCACCCTTCTTACATTCAACAACTAACACCTCTTACCCCCATCCTACTTTAACTCTGCTAAGATTTCATGTAAAACTGTAATGCCAACCCTGTGTTATTTCATATTCTAAGAAATTTAGCAGGAATATGCAACAATGGATTTTTCTTATTTTAATTGACCTATTTGTGAGTGTGTGTGTGTGTGTGTGTGTGTGTGTGTGTGTGTGTGTGTGTGTGTGTGTGTGTGTGTAATTTTACCTTTTACTTTTTTAACTGAATTTTCACTGCAATTGTAGATTGTTTTATCATGTTATGTAATGCCGTCCTTCTTCAGTAGTATTACATAAATGTAAATGCATTGTCTTCATATTATATTGCTGTTCATGGAGCTTTTCTCCCCGGGACTCCACTGAAAACAGGCTCTTCTTCACCCAATGGACTATCCTGGTAAACAAACTGTTAAATAAATACATAAATAAAATGGGTTGAATAGAAGTCCTGCAAGAGATGACTATCAGATCCCAACACTTAGGATCTGAAGTTTGCCTCTTTCGATTTGACAAAGTCAGAAGAGAAGATCTCTGTATTTTTTAAGGAGGCTTCAAGGATGAATAAGTCCTTGGAGACTTAAGCAGAGATCTTTTCCTGTGTCCCAACGGAGCTTTAGATGATTTGCTGGGGGTTTGAGCCCTGGAGGAGGAAGAAGAGGAAGGAGGTAGTAACCCTTTTGCTATAGTCCTGGAGTTAAACGCAGCACATATGGTACAGTTTGTACCCACACCAGGTAGTAACCCTTTAAGGACTAATTTGTTCCATCTGCCTGATATAGCTATGGAATTAAATGCAGCACAAATTGTATAGTTTGTACCCAGATGTGCTGCCCCTAAACAGTATACGAACTTCCTTTGGGTATCCAGATTCAGAATTTTCTGCCCATGGGAAGTGCATTTTTAAAACCCTGTTTGTGTCTCAGCCATGGCATTTGAACTACAAAGGAGAATAGAAAGAAAGAAGAATTTTTTTTTTTTTTTGCAGTGAAACTTCTTAAGGCACGGTAGTGCGAGTCTGAAGTGAAACAAAAACTGAAGTCAGACTCCACCCACTGCGCCGGGCACGGTATTGTGAGTTCACCTCATAGAAAGGTAGTGTGAGTTCCAACTCAAACTCCACCAGTTTTACAGCTCCACCTATTGTTTCAGTACATACGTGCACACACTCACACACACACACACACACACACACACACACACACACACACACACACACTTAAATATAAAGTGATCAGAGCTCTGAATCTGCTCAGTGAAAAAACTCTTGGGTTCATGCAGGAATCGGTTTAGGATGATAACAGTACGTACTGAATACTTCAGACAGTTTCTTAAAAAAATCTAGGCTTATACGTGTATTTCCTTATACTGTACTGTATTCAATATTTAAAATGTCTCATTTGTAATAATTTTGTGTCTACATTCACTTTTCTTTGCAAGATGGGGTGGTATTTTGCAGCTAATGACAATATTCTAAAGTAACAAAATATTCACTTGTCAATAATATAATTTCTGAGGGTGCAATAAATGCTGCATACTATATGTCATCTTGAAGAAGGCATGACACACCTATGTTATACTGGCATGTTTATTAGTCCTCAAAGACAAGCACAAACTCTAAACTCAAACCAATATTGCTAAAGAATAAGGTACTTTGACTTCAAAGTTTGTGCCTTTACAGCTCAAAACCTATACAGATGCACAAGAAAAGTTGAATATATGTGCACGGTTGTCTATATAATGCCTTATTTATTTATTTTAATTTCTCCAAGTCTTCTGTGTTTCTAATACCATGATGGGACTGGATCCCATTCCTAAGTCAAAGTACAATTAAAGTTCATGAAATTAATATTGTTTCAGTCTTTGATGTCAGCCAGTAGTGCTCTTTGCAGTACCCGCAATGTGCCCAGTAATGACTCCTTCTGCAGTTCGTATGGAGTTACATGTATTGGTAACATATCCAAATATGATTGTAAATTCTTTTTTATAAGACCCGTTGCTCCTACTACTACTATTGGAATTGTTTGGTTATCTTTCTTCCATACTGCTCTCATTTCTGCCTGCCGATCCTGATATTTTATGACTTTATGTCTCTCTGTATGCAAGATACTGTTGGCACTGGGTGTGGCAATTTCAACAATCTTTTCTTGGACCACTATATCTGGTTTTCTAGCATATATCTTTTGGACTGTTGGCAATGGGTGATCCCATGTTATATAAACTTCATAATTTTCTATGATGCTTTGTGGCTCCTGTTTCCAGTATTTTTCAGCCAGTTCAATAACATAATGTTTGCACAATCCCCAGTGCAACAGTCTCACCACATTATTATGCCTTTTGGTATACAGTACTTCTGCCATTAGTGTATCGCAACCAGCAACAAGGTACGTGACTGTTTCCAGTTTGGTTTTACAAAACCTACATTTTGTCTGTTTCTCACACATTTTCAATGGGCTTTGTAAACTAGCGTGTACGTAGCCTACTATCTTGGGCTGCCAATATTAGCCTTTCATTTCTTGGTTTGAATTTGCCTCTCCTTAACCATTCCTGCATTCATTCCTGATCAACATGAGTTTTTTCCAGAAGTTTTCTATACTTGCAACTATATTTATGTTTTTTCCACATTTCTTGCCTTCTCATCTGGTCCTTCACCTTACATTCTTTCTTTTGTTTTGTGGCATATTCAGTTGCTGCCTGGTTTTTATCTACTTCTGGTTTGATTTCCTTTCCTGCTTGACGTTGATATGCTTCTGCTAAATTAAGCAGAGAAGTCATGTTAAATTTATTCTCCTCATGTTTCAAAACTTTCACTACATTTGGATTTTGTGAGGTCAGTAGACATGTATGGAGTCCCACGATTGTAGATCTATACATGAAATCAGTTTCAAGGAGGCCCATCCCTCCTTCAGAATAAGGAATATATAATCTTGGTATACACTGATTTTTATAAATCATTTGGTGAGCATGAAGCATCCTTCTTGTTTTAATGTCTATGCCGTTTTTAATTTCTCCAAGTCTTTTCGGTTTCTAATACCATGATGGGAATGGACCCCATTTCTAAGTCAAAGTACGATTAAAGTTCATGAAATTAGTATTGTTTCACTCTTTGATGTCAGCCAAAAGTGCTCTTTGCAGCCCTGTGTGGATACGCTGATGACATTTCATAATGCCTTACATTATGTGCCTTGTGATGGTAGTATTGCATCATGTAACACAGCTCTGGATTTGAGAAAACTCGCACTGGTAATGGTTTTAAGTGCAGGACTTTAATATCATCTGAACTCTACATCTGTGGTTCATTTTTCTTTTTCCAGTTTCTTGGGTGTGCTGCTTTCAAGAAATGTGAAATGTTCAGAAGGCCGCTAGATAACCTGAGTATTCATACCAGCCAGAGTCCCAGGGTTCTAAGATTTTTAAATTCAAAATTCAATTTCAAAATGAACAGTAATCCAACAGTATCAACCACAAAATCTGGAACTACGATTGATGCAGTATTTGCTAGATACTTAGATGACTTACAATCAATAATTTCTGTCATATTTCAGTTATCAAAAAACAATAGTATCATTTTTAATTATGGATTAAATTATGAACAAATCAACACTTCTGAATAGAAACAATTTTTATTATTTTTTTAAATTTTTACTTTAATCTGTGTATATACTTTTTTCCTTGTGTATTATTTTATTTATATCACATGGTATGTAATCTATATTAACAAAAGCTTCTGTATTTATGTATCGTATTCTGTATATTTGGTGCATCATATTGTGTGTATTATACATTTCAACCAGTTGTTTGTCCATTTTAATTACATTTAATTAAATTGTTCTAGTTACCACTGTCCGATTGCTCCACTCCTTCATTTATAATTCCATTTGTTTTCCTTCACACTTTCTTACAGAAGTTTCAATTCTATTGCACATGGCGACAAAGCACATTCTTTTTTTTTTATAATTACAGCAACAGTGAAGAGGAGCACCAACAATGGTGGTAAAGAAAACACTGCCAAAAAAGGGTAAGAAAGTGACAGAAGGAAAGAAGGGAATGGAGTACCAACAATGGTTCTTAAGAAATTGCTTTGCTTAAGTAAGGGAACTAAGGGAAAGAAACCTGGAAAACTAAGCGGGAGGAGATATCCAATTTAAAGAGAAATGGTAGAGGTTTTCTAATTAAAAAAGACTTTACCCTAAAAGACCTGGAAATAAATGCTGCGAGAGAGGATCCACATCTGAGTGAGATGGTGGCAAAATGAGATCTGAGGTATTGGGGATGGACTAGTGCATTATGGGTAAAGGGAGGAGCTTGAAAGTTTAATCTAAAGTCTGTAGAATGCAGCCGAGTTGGATCAGAGGTCGGATCCGTAACCCATACATTGATGAAGAATTGAAAGGACGTCAGATCTAAAGGGACTAAAAACATTTTCAGCACTTGTATCTTGCTAGCCATATCCATAAAACACAGCTTCTGTTTTCTCAGTTTTTATATTATCTTTTGTTTAATCTCTCCTCACATATCCATAACTTCCATAACAGAATCCTTTTTAACCCATACTCCTAAGTACTTTGTTTTAACATGTGTCCATAAATACAAGTCTCCATAAATACAGGTATTATTGAACCAAGTCGTGTGTGGGTACATAGTTTGCAGCTATTGCTTTGTTTTATCTTCATTAATTTTGTATCCTGTAAAGACTTGAAACTGTTACAGAATGTTTCACAACACTGAGATGTTCTTTTCTGGTTTTAACAGGTACAAATAATATCATTTGTGAGTAAAGCCAATTAAATAATATCATTTATGAGTAAAGCCAATTTTCTAGATTACCATACCAATTATATCCTTGGATTTCTGAGTCCCTTATTTTCATTGCCAGTGGTTCTAAATATAAACCAAATAACAAAGGGAAAGAGGAAACCTCTTCTTGGTTCATCTTATGAAACAGAACTTAATTAGAGAGGAACCCCCACTTTAATTTTCACCTCCAATCCCTTATATAATCTCCTAATTAATTGTATTATTGTGTCAGGGAATGCAAATGCTTCCATTGCCCTACTCATAAAATCCCAGCTTACTCAGTTGAATGCCTTCACTGCATCAAGGTCCACCAACAAAAATGGTATTTTCTAACTTTCTTCCTTGTGAATCATCATTGTTCTATTAATGTTTCAAATGTTTGCCTCCCCTACACAAAACCACAGTGATCCTTATCTATGAGTGTTGCATCACTTTTGCCATTTTTAGCCATGAAAGACACAAACACTTTATAATCATGGTTTAGCCACCACAAATTTCTTCCAGGATGTTGATCTTTTTGAAGTTTTCTTTGATATATTCAGAGACATGAACTGAATTTCTAGATATACTTTTAAACAGACAAGCAGATGGGTCATTGTGCACAGGAGTTTATAGAAAGCTGTGTTATAGGAACTCTTTGCTCCACAGATGCAGTATGCACCCTCCTCTTGTGTTTAGAAACATAGTGAAGGGACAGGGGCTTTGAGCCTGTAGATTAAATGGGGCAGATGAAGGTTTCAATCGGGAACTTACTTAGCTAAGGGGTAGGCTAAGGGATGGAGGTTATAAGGAAGGAGAGACTGATGTGATACTAGCCACCATTCCCCCCCTTAATGCCAATATAGCAAAACCATATTTTTCTGAACAGGATGGGGACAAGGCACGTCCATTACCTGTTGTACTTGCCAGCATTTCTGTTCCACTAAGCTATACCACATATTCCAGAATGACTATGAACATCATTAGGAAAACCAGGGCTTATTAACCACTGACCCCAGTATCAAAAGAATTGTAGGTGACACACCTAGATTCCTTTACAAGAACAAGAAGAACTTGAAAAGGTTGTTGTGCTATTTCAACAGTTACAAGCATAATGTTAGTGAGATTGAAGGAACTACGGCACCCTGTGGTAAATGCAACTTTTGCAGTTTCATAGACAGAAGTGGATGGTTTGATCACCCTGACACTGGTCATAGGTTTAGTTTTAGGATAGGGGCTACCTGTATGACTATGCGTGTCATCTATCTTGCTTACTGCATGCTCTGTAAAGCATTTTATGTTGGGAAAATTAATAGAACCTTGAGGGATAGAATAGAGAACACATATAGCATACGCTGTGCTTCTACCACCAATGCCCTCTCTAAACGTGATTAATACTAACAACAGACACACCTTCAGGTTCATGGTTATTTACAGAATTTATCCCAGCATTAGAGGTGGTGACATCAGGAATCTAACCGAAATCAGGGAGGTTAGATGGATGATAAGACTGAGAGCTGATCAGGGTAGTGGGCTTAATGAGAATGTCCCACTTAGACCCATTCTGAAAGGACATAGTCTTAAGAGTTAAAAGACTTTTTTATATTTTTTGCTTATTTTTGTCTCTATGTGTTTGTTTTATGACAGTGATGTTTTTCTACATGTTGAATTTCTCTTTGTACGCATTTTTCTGTATGCAGTTTATGCAGATACATATACAATTTTACATAAGCTGTGGTTTTATTATGTCTTTCTCCTTTAACTGTGAGCCTTAGCATGTGACTGTTTGCTTAGTAATTATATTGCCTATAAGTAAAGGTTGCTTTTCTCTCTGTGTATATGGTCTGATGAAACAAAAGTGAAAGTGCTTACCTATTTTATTTGTTTGGTAATAAAACAAGTTTTTATCTTCAGCTAGTGTGTTATTCCGTTGGTCGTTTTGTTTTACATTTGGATTTTGCTTTTCCAATGGCATATTTATCCCAGTCTGTGCACATTTCTTCACTTTATAATCATGGTTTAGCCACCACAACTTTCTTCCAGGATTTTGGTGCTTCTCCTTCTTTCAAAATATTGTTAAACAAAACCTTCCAGATCCTTATTACTTTCTTTTCTTCTAGCTTCCAAACATCCACAGAAATACTATCTATTCCCGGATACTTTCTTGTAGGTTAGTAATACATCAAAATTTTTATCTCATCTCCTCAAATCCTGACTGTTAATAGTTGAGCCTCATCTACCTTGACCTTGGCCTACTTAATTCTTCCATAAATATTTCCATTTGTACTTCTTGATTTTCATATTTATGCTTTATACAGATTTTCATATAATGTCCAAAATATTTCTAATACCTCTATAGGGTCTGTGGTTACTTTCCTTGTTATAGGGTCCCTAAGCTTGGCAGCAACACTTTCTACTTTCTGTAGCCTGAGTCATTGTGCTAACAGCCTTTGTGCTTTGGAGTTATTATCAAAAAACAGTTGCTTAACAGAATTCTTTCTAAACTCATGCATATTATCCAGGTATCCCTTATTCTCCCTTTAGCACTCTACAGTTGTACCTCTTCTTGTGCTGTGATATTCCCACTGTTCTGCAATACTTGAAGCTTTGTCAGTCCCTCTAAATAATCCTTGTGACTTCTTAACCATAACTCTTTCTTTTATTTCTACCTTATTTTTAAATTTATCTGACACAGGGTAAAGATGTAGTTTGCTTTCAGAAGACAACCCCATATACATATAAGTATAGGTGAAGCCAAGCCAGTGACATAGAGGAATAAAGGCTGGACTACAGACTTGGTAACCAAGGTTCAGTTAATGACCTGGGAAGTTTGACAGCATAGCAGGGGAGTGTGTGTGTGTGTGTGTGTGTGTGTGTGTGTGTGTGTGTGTGTGTGTGTGTGTGTGTGTGCACGCACGCACTGGATCTTTTTATGGGGCACTAGCAGCCAGATGGACATGCCATCAGGCCACATCTCATGGGCTTCCTATCACATACACAAGAGAAGTGCCAGTATGGAAGGGTATAGGCCAAGAGAAAGTCACTCACTGGCTGCAGTGGGAAGGCAACCCACTTGTCCCATCCCCATCTGTACTGCAGGTAGGTGCAATCACTAAAGCTTATGCATGGAACTGGGGACTCTATGCACAGCTGCTCTCCCTGAACAGAACTTGCCAAGGCATGGAAGTACAGATGCAGGGGCTATAGGGAGTAAGCACTGCTGAAGTCAACGGTGGTAGGATAAAAACATAAACATATGTACAGGTATATGTAATAACAAAGATACGCTAAACAATCAAGATACTGTAAAGCAAACAAAAGTTAGTTCAGGAACAATGCATTTTAGGAACAACTTTTTAACCCTAAATTATTAAAAGTAAGGGAAATGCTGTATTAGCTTCAGAAAGTAAAAATAATAATGCACAGCCATACTGTAGAATAAGTCAGACACCAGTATTGCAAGCCAATGCATGTAGGAAATCCATTAAGTTATAGGACTACAGCTGGTGTAGTACACAGCTGGTGAGACTGTGCATATACATATCAGTGTTTAGGGGTTATAATGCGACAGCCTAATGTAAGGCAGACACAGAGATGTTTTTTTCTTGTCTTGCTCCTTAAACAATATAACCATTACTGTCCAGTTATCCACAGTTCATAACCACTCAAGCCAGCAGAAATGGCAATGAACATGATGTTCTATACTTTTGGAAAGCCAAACTGTATGAGATGCAACACATTCCAAATGTATAGGGGAACACAGGTGGGAATCCTGAGATGGTAGCCATTCTCATCTGTTTCTGCAATCTACCCAATTAGTAGTCCATGGAGAACTGGAAAAAAGGCTACCATGCATTGGGAATCATAGGTTTCAGTAACTGGATGGAGGCAACAACAATAGCTTATCCAAGAAGGAAGAAGAAGCAAGTTATCATCTTGGCAACATTGTGGACATACATATGTGTGGCCATATAGTAGTGAGAGGGAAGGAGTGCCATTTGCACCACAGATTTTGACATACATGAAAGTAACAGCCTTTTGACACAGTGCCAGATATATTACTGTGAACACTTAATCATCCCAGGTTCAAAGTATGGCAGAATAAACTTAGGAGACACACTACAGCATCATTATTTGGAAGATCAAATTCCACAAAAACTTTAAAGCCTTCGGAGAATTTTGATGACCTAAGTGGAAGCAACGGAGGCAGACTCTAGATATTGACTAGGACAGACAAAATGTAATTGAGTCCAGGCCCATCTGTTTGTAAGATATATGCCTTCCAAAAGCTATATGCCAGATATTTTAGATTCTGAGGTGCCGACATAACAACATTAATCATGCCTGAAATTTTATGCTTCAACCTACAGGGAACAAGATGGTCATGGCATAACTCCACTATGAGGGATCCACTGTTGACCATGTACCACACTTCCTTCTTACCGTATCAGAGTTTGCATCCTGTTAACAACTTGTGTCATAGCATTCTGTGACATCATGACTACGCTCTTTTCAGCTGAGGTGCTGGCCATGACATCTACAAGCACTTCACAATGTTGCTCATGTGAGAATGTTACCCGTAGTTTTCACTTCTGCATCTTCTGACATCTCACCACCTATATGAGGTCAAGGCTGGAATGAAGTGCAGTTGTTTTTTGAAGTTGCTAACTTGCCGTGGTAAACTATGTGACAACATGACCTCTGCACTTCATTCTCAGATTTCCCTTATATGCCAAGTGTTTCTTTCTGTTGCTTTCCTTTTTCAGAACTTATAGAATGCTATCTCTCAGTAGGAAATCCCATACCCTCTGGTTCATGTATAAGTTTGTAGGTAAGTACTACGTTAGTTACCATTTCAGGCCATATTATGCCTAGCCAGTTTCCCTTTTCATGCTTGAATTAACCTGTCCCATTTTGTTAGAGATCATCCTTAACTATCCCATGGTCAATAATTATATATTAACCCTAATGAAAATAACTGTGATTATACCATAGATAATTCAAAGGGTCCCATGCATGGGATAAAGCATTTAGGTGCTGCCTCTGTCTATTACTAGTAATGGGGCAGTCTTGGGGTAACTTTTCTATTTGTCATCCATAGACCCAAGTTGCGCTTGAATATGGACAGGGATGAACTTTGTTTTATATGGATGGGGAGTCTGTTCTAGAGTAGTAGTATTCTCTGAGAGATACAACTGTCCCCCAGAAATACTTCTCAACTGTCCAGATTTTCATAGAATGTCCAGATTTTTGCCTAATAATTTTGGTCTGTTCTTCATAAAATTTGTGGTTTTCTGGCAAGTCACAGGGATGATCTGGGGAATGAAATCACTAAATAATGACATGCATTTCAGCTTCACACTTCATATCCTTCAGAAAATGCATGTTAACACAAACCCTGTTATTCTGGCAACTTTTTAAGTTTATAAGAGAAATATTTAAAATTTGCCCCCATTTTGGACTTTTGTCCCCCCCATTATGTCAGGTTTTGTTCAGATTTCTTGGGCAAAGAGGTTGAAATGCATGTCTCCAAAATGTTCTGTTGATGTTGCAGAAGAGGGTTAGATCCCTAGACTGGTATTTCTGGTGACATTTGACTTGCTGATGTGCAGTAAATCCATCAGTATTGGATCGATGGATGCCTTGTATGCGAGACACAGGTCATCTCTTAGCAATCTGTAGGATACTGAGAATAATGATAGGGTTTTGAGTCAGTCCAAGAAGGACATGTTGTTTAGGCCTTGTATTCTTTTAATAAGGTATCTCTATGGGCATACCAGTTGTTGCACATGTCTGGACAGATACATGCCAAAGGGGGTATTATATTCAATGACTGGGCTAATGAGGACTGTGTAAAGGGGGGCAATGACATCCCTAGATTTAGATACAATCTTTGTTTATGAGCTGTACAATATAAAACTTTCTTATGAAAATAGACACATGTTGGTCAAAAGTTAGGTCACTGTCCACATAGGTTCCTTAATCCCAAACAACTGGGTCAACTCTTGGGGGAGTATTGTCAGTGTGGTAGTTCCCTAAGGGTAGATGAGTTCCCAAAGGATACAATAATGCATTGTTTGGCATTTAGTTTCAGTCCATGATTTTGGCACCAGTTATTTATTTGGGACAAACCTTCCTGCAGGATGGCTAAGTTAGTTGAGGATTCAATGACTGCTCCTAACTTGCAGTCATCTGCAAATTTAGTCAGCCAAAGCCATTTGGTATTGGCTTTTACTTCAGAAAATTAGATGCCAAAACCTGGGGAACCGCTCTGTTGCCTGGTCTCTTTGTGGAGGTAACTTCCCCCTGTTTTTCTGGCTTGGTACACAGTGGTATATGACATTTATTTCCCCCTGGTGCAATGCATATGTTGCCTGCTATATCCTGAGAAACTGACAGTTCCGTTGTAGCCATACTGTATAGTCAAATTTTATGAAGCTGTCATATGAAACAGATGTACGTATCTGAGGCAGTAGCGGCAGCTGTTCATGTTACTTGCTTACACTCTGAACACCTGTGGGAACACCAACATCTTGATCTCTCAGCAGACACACACACACACACACACACACACGCACACACACACACACACACACACACACACACACACACACACACACACACACACACACACACACATACACCTGATTTTCCATTGAATGTCATTCAGCAATGTCCACCATTCCTTACAACAATGTCCTATATTATAATCAGTGCAGTGATGTGAATAACATTTTATTTTGGCTAGGTGTCGAACCTGATGTTTACTGCCTTCTACTGTGGCATGCACAACTATTGATGTGCAACACAGACATGTGTGTCTTTAAATCTGGTTGAGGGTCCAGAATCCAAGGAGTGTCCACAATGTATGGTTGAAGAAAAGGGAACCAGACTTGATGAGGTCAGTGTGGAGCAATCAGAATCATTCTGCTTCCCAAGGATTGCACTTTCTGAATTTCCTTTGACAGCAAGGGAAATGGAGGGAAAGCATAAAGCAGACCGGAGGGCCAATCGTGAACCAGAGCGTCCCTGGGTGACTCCCCCTTTGGGGGGATCAGCATGAAGTAGTTGCTGCATTTGGCATTGAGGGGGCTGGCAAAAAGGTCGTAGCAAGGCTGACCCCATCTGCTGAAGATTCGTTCTGCAATTAGACGATTCAGGGACCACTCGTAAGGCATCAGAATATCTCTGCTTAGACTGCCGCAATCACGTTAGAGTTCCCCAGAATGTGCATTGCCACCAGAAAACGTTGGGAAGTTACTGCCCACTGCCACACTCGCATGGCCTCTCTGCACAGGGGGTAAGACCTGATTCCCCCTTGCTGGTTTAGATACCAAACTACCAACATGTTGTCTGAGTGTATTGCAATCGTCCCTAGAGGTAGAAAACTCTGAAGTGCCTGCAGTGCAAGTAGCACTGCTCTCATCTCTAGGACGTTGATATGCGGATGTATCTCGTGATCTTGCCACATGCCTTGGACTGTCCTACCAAGATAATGCCCCCCACCCCATCTGAGAGGCGTCCGTGGTCATTGTGGCAACCGGGATGGGTGGGACGAAGGGCCTTCCCCCGTCCAAATTGTTAGTGCAAAGCCACCAACTGAGGTCCTGTTTGCATTAGTCCATGAACAATATGGGGTGAGAAAGTGGAAATTTTTGTAGAGACCATTGAACAAAGAGAAGCCGTTGGAGAAGTCTCATGTGCAATCTCGCTAGAGGGACCAACATTATTGTTGCTGCCATGGTCCCCAGGAGTTGGAGAACCCATCTCGCCTTCGCTTTCCTCAGGGGCATCAGGATGTATATTTGTTGTTGTAAGATTCTGATCCTCTCCTGCGGTAAAAATGCTCGCATTTGAATGGTGTCTAATTCTGCGCCTATAAAGGTGACACACTGCGAGGGGGAACAAGGCAGATTTTTCCCAATTTAGTGTTATGCCCAGCTGTTGACAAAGAGTGATGGTAGCGTCCCTGGTTTGGACTAGTTGATGCCTGGTGGAGACGGTAAGGAGCCAGTCATCCAGATACAGAAACACTTGGAATCCCTGACGTCTCAAGTGAGCCGTCACCACTGCCATACACTTGGTGAACACCCTGCGGGCTGTAGTGAGACCAAAGGGCAGTGCTCGAAACTGGAAATGACTGGCTCCCAGCCGGAAGCATAGGTGACTCCTGGATGCCCTGTCCATTTTTACACGGTAGTAAGCATCCTTGAGGTCGATGTAGCACATCCATACCTCCTCTCCCAACAATGGGAGAATCGATTGTAGGGTGACAATACAGAACTTGGACTTCTGTACATAGTTGTTTAGTTGGCTGAGATATAATATGGGTCTCAGGTCCCCTGTTCTTTTCAGCACCAAAAGAAATCTTGAGTAAGTCCCTAATCCGATTTGGTCTGAGGGGACACTCTGGATGGCTCCTTTTGCTAGCAGCTTTGAAACCTCTAAGGCTGCTTGATCCCTTTGACTGGGTGGAACGTCTGGGATATTTCTGATTGATGGGGGGTCTGATGTGAATGGAATGAGGTGACCTCCGGAAATTATTCGTAATACCCATCGGTCCTGGGTGATGCTTTTCCAGGCTTCCGGATATAACGAAATTCGACCCCCGACTGGCTCTGGATAAGCACAGCCGGGCACACCCTCAGGAATGAGAGTAGGGAGATCCACAAAAGGAATCGCTGTCTCCCGAATTGCGGGGGGCCCCCCTCTGCCTCTAGAGTGGCGTCTCCCTGAATAACCTCCCCCTCCTCTGCCTCTGGAGGGGGACTCACCTTGTGCGGCAGGAAAAAAACACTGTGATTTTTTGAAACACATCTTCACACCCCGCTGGGCCTTGGGGTAAGGCCTAGAAGGAAGGGAAAAATGGACCCCTATGGCAGACAGGGTTTTTCCCTCTTGCTCGCACCTGGTGAGGGTGTCTTTCACTTTGGTTCCGAACAAAGAAGAACCATCGAAGGGGGCATCAGTGAAGGAAGACTTGAAGGCCTCCACAAAGTGACACAGGCGCAGCCAGGCTTGCCTCCTAAGGGCGATTCCT
Source organism: Protopterus annectens (assembly GCF_019279795.1). NCBI lineage: Eukaryota > Metazoa > Chordata > Ceratodontiformes > Protopteridae > Protopterus > Protopterus annectens. The sequence goes on from NC_056749.1 coordinate 627,406,469, forward strand.
GAGCTTGCTGCCCTACTCGCTCCCTCGGCTGCATACGAGATGAGCCGCATGGAGGAGTTGACAATGGAGTTGAGGGTAGACACCTGGGCGTTAACCATCTGGGCAGCCGCCTCAAGGACATTACCCGCAAGAGTATCTCCAAAATCCTTGAGGAGATCTCGCTGGAGCCGAGTGAAATGAGACAGATAGTTCAGTGACCGTAAGGTAAAGGTTGCTGATGAGAGGGTATGCTTCCCGTACTGGTCCATGGTCCTAGACTCCTTGTTGGGAGGATGGACGGAGGAAGAGGTCTCTGCTACTTTCTTCTGCGTGGCCGCCGCCACCACCATGGCATCTACAGGGACTCCTTTGGACAAGAACTCCTTACCCTGGGGAGCAGAAAGAAACTTGTTAGGGCGCCTGGGTACAGGCTCCACAGAATCAGGGTTTTCCCACACCCTTCGACAAATTAAATCAAGGAGCTCGTCGAAGGGTGGGGACACCCAGGAGGCAGAGGGCTGAGCACCAAAGGCCTTAAGGAAGACCGACTCCTCTTCAGAAGGGGCTTTGGATGGCCAGTCACCTCTTTGCTTCAGTCTTTCCAGGATGTTTGAGAAGGAAACATCATCAGAGGATGACTTGGGGGACCCCTCCGATTCCTCGAGGTCAGTATCAGAGGTGAGGGACTCATCCTGGGAGTCTATGTGCTTCCTCTTGTACGTTTTCTTTCTAGGGGGCTCCTCAGGCACGAACTCTGAAGGGCCCTCAGAAAGTTGGGGACCACTCGTGAGGGTATCCCTAGGACTTCGTGCTCTTCTGTCCCTGGATAGGTGGTGATCAGAGGCTCTCACCAGAGTGGTGGGGGACAGAGTGACCGATCCGTCTGATGTAGCTGATGATCTGGCCAGCGCAGTCCGCATGGCCTTGAAGGCTGGTCCCCCCGAGTCCGAGAAACGGCCAGCCTCCAAGACCACGACGGGAGTCAGAATTCCCTGAGCCGAGGCACCGAGAGGGAGACTCGGAACCGAAATATATCCCAAGATATCCCCCTCGGGCCCGACTGACGAATCCCGAGTCCCAAACCCTAAGGACAGAGCCGACCGGGTCGCTGACGATGTCAGCACCGATGGCGCTGGAGGGGCCATCGGAACTGGACTAGCAACATCACATGGCGTGGAACACTCCGGCTCCAAAGACAGAGATGCGCTCAGAGGAGGAATGATCGAAGCAGTGTTCGGGAAGGGCTCCGGAGCTGAAAACAATTTTGACAAAACCGGTGACTGGAGGAGCCTCTGGACCACCCTATCAACATCCATATCTGAAAGGGTCCTGGAGGATTTGGAGGACAGGGAGGGAGATCGAGATCTCCTCTCAGGAGAGACTGGTCTGAGACTGGGCGATCGGCTCTGAAGAGGTTCCAATATAACAGGAGCCGACGCCGGTTCCATCATCACCGACACTGCCTGCAGCCCCGAGGACAGTGGGGCTGAGGAGGTCGATGCAATCTTTGTGACTTTCTCCGGAGGCTCCGATGAAGCTGATGGAGCCGGAGATCTCTTTTTTGACTTGGATGATTTAGACTTGGCGCTGGGAGAAGAATCTAAGACCTCTTCGAAAGAGGGTTTCAAGAGTCCCTTTAGGATCAGCTTATACTTTCTCTCTTGGAGCACTCTGGGACTGAATGCATGGCAAAAGCTGCAGGACTCCTGCAGATGAATGGCTCCCAGGCAATAGACACAAATAGAATGCCCATCGATGATGGACATTTTGTACCCACATTTAGAGCACTTTTTGAAACTGGAAGGTTTGTGCTCTTTGGAATCTTTAGACATAATCACAAGAAACCAACAACGCGACCTAAGAGAAAGTCTGACAGGAAAAACTCACAGACACTCAACACCACAGAAAACGCGGGCATTAGACAAGGTTGTAACAGTACACACACAGTCTAGACAGACACACTGAGACCAACTATGCCAAAAACCTCTAACTAAAATGGTTAATGACTGCAAGGGTTGGGAACTGAAAAACAAACCTCTAATTTAAACGTTTTTTCAAACAGAAGTACGAAAGGACTAGGTCCTCCAACTGAAACGGGCGAGGGAACAGTTATCGGGATATCACAAACACGCACACTGCCAAAATGCTAAACAACACTAAAGACAATAGCTATGAAAATAGCTTTTTTGTTTTGGAGCAATAAATTTTCTCAAGACAAGAAAAAAGGTACTTAGCCACAGCCAAGAGCGAGACCATGTCCAAGCTACACGAGCGGCAAACGAGATCTGGGGATATGGAGCAGTGCACCATGCGATACCTGCTTAGCCCAGCCAATAGAAGACTTCGAGCTAGAAAAGTTTGGCCGAGTCGGAGCCGATATTCAGCTCCGAACCCACAGGAAAGAATGTAGGCGAGATAGGACTACATGACATCCGTAGTTCTCATCATATGATCCCAGTCAAAATTAAGAGAAGGGATCTAAACAGATCCCTGCTGACCATTCTTCTACAGGAACAATCAGAGATAACAAAGGTCTCTCGGTGGTTAATATCAGCTTGGGAGAAATAAACAGCCCTGAAATATCAGCATGGGAGAAATAAACAGCCCTGAAACTGTCAGAGCTGAAACCTCCTGTGGTGATTCAATCCTTGGTACCTTGGTAGAAAGAGAGGATTTTGGGACCATATCTTCAATTCACCTTTTTTTTTTCCTATCGTTATCTTTATTCTTCTTTTCTCCCCTCTTGCTGTTTTTGTCTTTCCTTAAGAAAATGTATGCTGTTGTAGATATCACAGGGGTCAAACAGATGACCTGGCTCCAGGCATACCACTCATAATTTGTGGGTATCCTGATGCAGGATTTTGTGGTCACAGGAGGCACATTTCCTGAAGCTTGATTACTTCTATGTGACTATCTAAAGCAAGCAGATTAGCAAAATACACAGAAGACAGACAGAAAGCAAGTATAAACAATTCTAATAGCAACACTCTCAAAAAGAGACAAGGCCTGGCCTAACTAGCCACAGTGAGGGAAGGATAACAAAAGACAGCACCTATTTTTTAAGCAGTATGAAGAAAAGAAAAGTGTAATCTATATTGTACTTACTACTGAGTAATAGCAGAGCACTTTTAGTCACTCGAGTGGCAAACTAGATATCATTCTTTTGCTTCTGAGAATCATTATTTTTGCACTCTGTTAAAGCTGCTGTATTTTAGATAATTCCTGCAATCTTAAGTCTCATCATTCTTTTTGTGCCCTCTTGTGTATTAAACAAAAACAATCATTCCAGATCCTCTTTTATTTGCAAAGACATTGAAAAGTATGTATACCTGTGATCCTCACTTGTTACCTTTATCGATCACACTCACAGAAGCTTTTAGGCCATACAATTGCATGCACAATCCAGCACACACAAATGCACACACACACATTTTCAATTCCCTACATACTCCCTAAAGTGATTACCCCCAACCTCCAGATAAAGGATGCAGTAGCAGCATGTATTTGCAGCACTATGTAGATATAATTTATCCATCTTGGCACCATGGCATATCAGTAGATGTTTACCTACATTCTGTGCACATCTTCAGACATTTAGCTACATCACTGGTCTGTCATCAATGCTATTAAAGACCCTTAAACCTATCACATTTAAGTAATTCAATGAAAACTAAAGTACATTTTCATACACTGCACACGCAAGTCAAAGATATACACACAAACCAAAAAAAATCAACTTGTTTAAAACTTGCACTTAAATGTTTAAAGAAAAAAGTAAAATAAAATAAAAACATTTCTCATTTATGCCTGTGTAATAAAAAGTAATGCCACACAATGCAAAATGTAACTCCCCAATATACAACACTATCCACATAAATCAACCCATAGACAAGAAATCCAATAATTTTAAAATGCAAAAACATACAAATCTTTTCATAACTACTAAAATACATCAAAAATTAACTGACACATGCAGAAGTGCATCAGAACAAAAGTAGGAAAGTAGCCACATGGCACTCCATTCATTAATTTCTTCAGGAACTTCCTAAAGTCTAAGTCAACAATTCTGTACACAACCGAGGCAATTATTGTAGCCCATTAAAATGAATGGAAACTGTAATTCAAATCGAAATGGGTGTTGGTATATCACCTAGTATACTTCAGACCATTACATACGATATATACATAGGATTTCCTGACTGTTGTGGCAATGTAGTTATCGAAGGTGAGACCACTGTCCACCTGTGTCCCTAAGTCTCTCATCACACTTTCGGTGTTTAGTGTATTGTCACTTATGTGGTAATTCCTGGGTACGTGTTTTTTCCCAAAGGGGATAACTATACTTTTCTTGGCATTAAGCTTGAGCCCATGGCTCTGGCACCAAGCATCTGTTTCTGTAAGGCCCTTTTGTAGAATATCCACATCATTTGGGGGATTCAGTAATGGCTCCCAGTTTGCAGTCATCTGCGAACTTTGTTAGCCAGAGTCCCTTAGTGTTGGCCTGTACTTCAGAGAAATAGATGCCAAACAAGAACGGTCCCAAGACTGAACCCTAAGGTACTCCACTTGTCACTTGTCTGGAGCTGGATTTGGAGTCGGCTACTTTTACAGTCTGGATTCTGTCAGTAAGGCAGTTGGCAACCCATTGAGTGACGTAGGGATTTATGCCCAGCTTAGTAAGTTTTTCTATGATTCCAGAGTGGGGGATGGTGTTGAAGGCCTTGACAAGATCTAGATAGGCTGTGTGGACTGCCTTACCCTTGTCCACAGCTCTTGAGAGTGATTTGAAGAAGTCGGCCAAGTTTAGGAGACAAGATCAGCCCTTCATGAACCCAAACTGGGTGGGGTCCAGTGTTTTTAAGTTGCCAATGTCTTGTTTATAAGTTCCATGATAATGCCTTCTATGCCCTTGCAAATCAGGCTCATCAGACTGATGGGACGGTAGTTCCCGGGATCCAAGGTAGATTCCCTCCTTGTGGAGTGTGATAACTGTAGCTGTGTGCCACTCAGTGGGCACAAAGCCTGAGGTGAGGCTATGATTAAACATGACACTTAGGTAAGGTGCCAGTTCATTTTGTAGTTCATGTAGTACACAGCCAGGGATGTCATCTGGTCCCATGGATGCTGTATTCTTAGCTTTGGAGAGTGCGGTTTATACCTGTGTTGCCGTGATTACCGGAATTTGGTAATCTTTTGGTATTGAGATGGGCCCGATAGGGGGAGTGAGAGGGGGTGAAGTGCCAGGATATTGGCAATATCCTTGGGATCAGTATATTTAATGCCATTCTGTTGTAGCTTATAGTTTGTTTATGGCAGGGGACCACCAGATTGGCTTCCTTTTTTTGGAGGAGAGCATCTTGGTTCTATCTGGGATGGCATGATTCATGCACGAGTGGATGTACTCATACAGTGCGTTACTGTAGGATTCAGCAGTCGAACTTTCAGCTCCCATCTGCATGGGTGTCATGAAGTTTGTCACTTCTGACTTGAGTAGCATGAAGTTGGCTTTGAAGAAGTTTTTTTGTGGAGGTTTCCTTATTGGGGGAAGTGGGAATGTGGTAGATTCCAACTTTTTTTTTTTTATCAGGTAGAATTAAGGTAAAGTGTGAGGGTCAGGCAGAGGGTCAGAATATTAGAAGCAACCATATGTTCAGAAGAATTGTGGAGTAGGATGGGAATAGTTAAGGGTGTAGAAATGCATGAAGTTTCTTAGTTCGATATGGTAATGGTTAGTGGATGAAATTCATGGTCTAGGGATCTCCAGATGTAGAAAGGAAAGGCCCCAGAGAGTGGATGGAGTTCACCTGTTAGAGAAGGAGCAGGAGCAGGTCTGCATTTGTTGTCAACTGCCAGGAAAATGACAAGTACATCTTATTCCATATATTGTATGTTTAATGTGACCAATTAGTCAACCCCCTAATCATCTTATGGAAACTCCCCAACACATTTACCTAAACTAAAACAACAATCCATAAGGCACTGCACACTAACATACAACTGTACAATTAGCAGCTACCCATAACCTATATATTTACTTACTTATTTGTAATGTGTGTGTGTGTGTGTGTGTGTGTGTGTGTGTGTGTGTGTGTGTGTGTATGCGCATACAGATATATGTAAGTATATCTATATATATTCCGCGGTGGTACAGCGGTTGCATTGTTACCTCACAGCAAGAGGTTCTCCTGTTCGATTCTCGGCTGGAGTGCCTTCTGTGTGGAGTCTGCATGTCCTCCCCATGGTCGAGTGGCCTCCGAAAGACATGCGTGAATGGACGTGCCTTCACTGAAGGTTGGGCGTTGGGCAGGCAACACGGCACCATAAAAATCGACTGCCAATCATTAGCGGACCAGAGTTCCGCTGTGGCGACCCCTAACTGGGAAAAGCCGAAAAGACAAACAACAACATATATATATAGCGAGAGAGAGAGAGAGAAATACATGTACATACATGCAAGTATTTTATATAGAAAAAAGTAAGTAAATGTATTTATATATATATATATATATATATATATATATATATATATATATATATATACACATATTTTATATAGACAGAAAAAATAGCACAACAGTGGGCAAAAGTTCCTAATCCCATCTGTTACACAATTTCACACTGTTTCACTTGAAGAGATCAAATAACAGAAGAATGGAACAGAATGCATACTTCCTTTTCATTCAAATACTGTATCATAAATGGTCAATGAAAAGCATAGATACATCCTTTATCGACCGGACTAGACTGTCGATCACCTATCATATTTCTGTGTTTGTGTGTGTAATACTGAAACCTGATGCAATCAAAAATACCTAGGGCAAAAACACTTTTTGCAGAGGGCAAACCTTCCAGAACCCCCCCACACCCCCTTTACTTAAATATATTTACTCCACAACTTTGTAGAAAAGTGAAAATGTCAAACACAGGGAATCACTGCCAATGCACGTACACAGAGCAAATCAGCAGTGATTATAAACAGGTCACCTCAGTCACCAACTAAAGCTTCCTTGTGCACATCTAAATATTTCTGGTTCTGTATTGCAGAACTACATCTAGCTGTACCACATTCAATAAAATGGACTTTCAGACAAACTGTCATTCAGTGAAGCTGACTTTAAACTACTTATAATGACTGAGCCCACATTCAGTGAATTTGTCATTAGATAGCATTGTATATAACCATATTTTTGATGAAGAGTTTAAATAAGGTGGGTTTAGGGGAATTTTAATTAGGAATATTAATGAATGAAGGATGTAAACATTTGCTGGTGCGCAAAGGATATATATATATATATATATATATATATATATATATGCAGTTTATATTTATATATTATATGTATACAGTATATAGATGTAAGACATACACTTCAGATAAATGATTAATATATCGTGTATGCAGATACATATATTGCTGTAGATCCTATACAGGTAATTTGATGCAGTATCCAGATTTTTTAAAATATCTTATTGACGTATCCCCTGAACATTGTTAACATGAAATGAAACTAAGTATTCTTATGTATGGCGTTCAGCGCACAAGTATATGAAGAGTTTCTTAACACTTAATCTAAACTCAATAAATCTAAATGTATGCTTAGATTTAAAGAAAAAAGTGAACTTAAGTAAAAAATAATAAATCATGGACTGCACCTCCCTTTAATTTCAATGTAATAAATGTAACTTCCCATACTCCATGCACTCATACATACACACATCCCCCCTGGATAAAATTAAAATACGAAAATAAAAAGTAAAATGAAACATTTACCACATAATTGGAAAATGGCACTACCAACAAGCAAACCCAGTTCTGCATATCTGTATTAAGATTAAGCTAGTGAAACAACCAAAAATATTGCTAAAGGCAGGATTCAGAAAACTTTGAAACATCATGATAAGCAAATTTGTACAAGTGGACATGTTGAGCAGCATGACATGGAGCATTATATACTTATGGTCACATAATGACAAGGTAATAAAAACGTTATTAAAATGAGTGTCTCTGTGTCTGTTATTGAGGGAAGATAAGATGGCAGTGGGATTAATAAAGTATATGTGCTATGCAGAGATGCTGTGGTAATGCATATTTGACCTTGGCTGAATGTTTGTGTTCATGCTCATGGAATTACTAAATAATGCTGAGATGCCTTGCCATTGCACTACCTCCCTCAGTATACCTTTCCAAAACATTTAAAAGTATTGTCAGACTTGTTTTATATTATGAGCAACTGCAGTAGCACTTAAAAGCAGGTACACTTGACAAGTTTGGCAGTAGCAGGTTTAGAATTTGGTGGTGTAAGAGTTGTTCAGTAGCATGACGTTCCTTTCTGCTTTCCCTCATGTATACATTATGCAGATTCGCCTGGTTGGATGCAGTAATAATGCGAATTAGGGCTGTGCTCATAATTGTTTAATTTGTGTGGCAAGCACATTTCCTAACCACTATGCAAAAGTCTACTTAATGCCTGGCACATGCCTGGGTCCCAGCAGGCAACACTGTTTATGAATGATCCAGGCCATGCTTTCATGGCAGGGATTATAATTCCATATTTAACCATCTATACATGGAGGCACTGTAGTGCTTGATGATGATACCCAGGGTGGGGAGTAATTCCTCTTTGGGTCTCAGTAGGCAGACTTTACAGCTGCAAACACCCCATCCAATCCTCGCAACTTGATGTTCTCTTTCCTTTTGTGTACATGTCCACCACTATTGGGTGTTCAGTCCTCCCCTTACCATTCTCTTCCTTCTCCTTCACCATAGTCTTTCCCTTTCCTCATTGTGTTACCATACACCATCAGTCATGCCTGTCTTCTCCTGCTACCTAACCTAACCCTCTTTACTTTCCTCTTAAATCTTGTACTTCCTTCTCCAGATTTCCTTGCCTTTATTCATGAAAAATGAGCACTTGTCCCACAAAAACAAACATTTACCTCCTCTTCACCACCTCCATCCTGCTCGTTCCTTAGTTGCTCACCTTATTTTTTTGCGTTTGCTTGCTTCCCCTTTTCATCTCTTTCATATACACCCTTTCCCAAACTTAAAATTGGTCAAAAAATAAAAACACTTCACCTCTGTAGACCATCCAAATCACTTATCATTTGTGATCATACTGTGTATGACAGGTCGTGAAGAGCACCATCGATGCTCATGTACAACCGGCAGAGACTGATATTGCTCATTATATATCAACAATTCAGTAGAAGCACTATCATTTACTATGTATTCTAACCTCAGCTGCTGTCAGGCACCAAAATGAACTGATTGTCATTGCACTGTAGTCAGCATATACATCATAAGATAAAGCTGATGCCTTTAATTAGACTGCTTCTGTAGCTTTGTCTGTAAGTGTATGTGGAGAGGACTGATGGCTCAAGAACCCTCAAATCTTAATGCTTTTTGTGTATTTTATTCTTAGTGTGTAACATGCACGTGCTGTGTGTTTCACTAACAGATTTAGTGTGAATGCTTCCATAGCTCAGGCCTTAATTGTGCGTTGTAAGTGGAGAGGGTTGCATATAAATACATAATTGTTACTGTGTTTATGTTGTAATTGCTTTTGGCTGATGTATCTTGTTATTTTTCTGTACCCCACCCATCACGTGTTTCTTTTTTTATCTTCTTTATCTTCAGTTACTTGAGATTGATATTTGTGTGTTTCATAGCCACAACCTGGTGTTTGACTGCCTGTTGTGTCCATGCCTACCACTGTTTTGAAATTGGACAAGTACTGGATAAATGTTGGTATCTACCTTCTAGTGATATGTTTTCTGGTAACCTAGTAGCATCTTAATGTATGGTTACGTACCACAGGGGCAGAAGTATAGGACATCAACTTTCTAAGTTCAAGCAAGGCTCAAAGACATTGATGCCAGGATACTAGGGCCAGAACAACCCTGTAGAAGCAACCATTGTGACATGTGCACTTAATGTAAATCACTGTGCAGAAGAACATTTTCAATTTTGGTAGCTAGTGTCAAAACTTGAAAATAATTGCAAGTGTTGCGAAATGCAGCTCTGACTGGATAACTTATATTGCAATGTGCATATGCATGAGACAAACCTCAGGTCCCTAGAAACATTTGGATGGTGCAGTGATGCAGCAGTAGCACTGGTGCCTCACAGCAAGAGGTTATCTGGTTTAGTTCCCACCTGAAGTGTCTTCTGTGTGGAGTCTGCATGTCCTCCCTTTGTTCGTCTGGGTTTTCTCTGGGTGCTCCAGTTTCCTCCCAAGCGTCTCGAGCATTTTTCCCTGGGTCTCCACTGAAAATTGGCTTTGTTTCAAGTCAGACTTTCCTGGTAAACAAATGTTAAATAAAATCTAAGTGATTTAACTTTTCAATGGGATCAGAGTGCCCTTTTCAGACACACTGTTATACATCAGAATGCTCTTTACCCTCATTGGTATAGTTAGGATTATGAGTATTTCCTTAATCTTCACACAGAGACATTAGATACTAGGTAAGAAAGAGGCTAATCATTTTGCATGTGGTTGAATTATTTCAGCCATGATTCAGTCAATTTTGATATGTACATGCTGCGCTTATTATTTTGTTTCACCCCGTGGTTATTTTGTGATGTCTTTGGAACTTATTCATAATTGGAAGGGGGGGCACATTGACTTCTTGCGTTGATTCACAAAATGGCATTTTGTTATTTTGAAACAATATCAATTTACTGTAATTTATAATACTCGCAGCTAAACAGGGACATTACTTAACTGTTAAGTACTCATTCCTTTGCACTGTAAAATATTTTTCGTATAAATGTTTATCATAGATAAACTTACTAAGATGGGCATAAATCCCTATGTCACATGATGGGTTGCCAACTGGCTTACTGACAAAACCCAGACCATAAAAGTAGCCGACTCCAAATTCAGCTCCAGACAAGTGACAAGTGGAGTACCTCAGGGTTCAGTCCTGGGACCGATCTTGTTTGGCATCTGCTTCTCTGAAGTACAGCCCAACACTAAGGGACACTGGCTAACAAAGTTTGCAGATGACTGCAAACTGGGAGCCATTACTGAATCCCCAAATGATGTGGATATTCTACTAATGGGCCTTACAGAAACAGATGCTTGGTGCCAGAGCCATGGGCTCAAGCTTAATGCCAAGAAATGTATAGTTATCCCCTTTGGAAAAAAACATGTACCCATGAATTACCACATAGGTGGCAATACACTAAATATTGAAAGTGTGATGAGAGACTTAGGGACACAGGTGGACAGTGGTCACACCTTTGATAACCACATCTCCACAACAGTCAGGAAATCCTTCTATGTGGCAAACCTCATCACTAAGGGATTTTCATCCAGAAAAAAAGGAGGTTATTGTTCCACAGTACTCATCCCTCTTTAGACCCATTATAGAGTATAATGCCCCATTTGGTATGTACCTCACAAGACATCTGCAACAGCTAGAAAGGCCGCAGAAATACCTCACTAAAAGAATCACAGGCCTAAAGCAGATGCCATATGCTGACCGTCTAAAAAACTCCAGCTATACTCTGTGGCACATCGTCTACTCAGAGCCCACCTCTGCTTAACATACAAGGCCATGTCAAACCCTGAGCTGTTGGACATGCTCCACTTAAAGAAATTCCAATCCCTCAGAGCCACACGCTCCAGGGATCTAAACCTTGTCATCACAATGAACAAAACATGTTGAAGGGATAGGTTCCTGACCCAGAGACTCCCAATACTCTGGAATAGACTGTCCATACATGTCAAGCAGAGTGCCTCCTTGGCCCTCTTCAAAAGGAAACTTGACGACTGGATGGGAGATAGGAAGTTCACCCTGGGGATCATGTCAGTCGCCTTGCTAGACAGGGGTCCAGGGATGTAAATATTGTGGGAAGAAATATCTATGGAATTGTTATGGCTCGGCTTGTACAGGCCCTAGGGCAGATAGCCTAGTACCAACCTATGAACCTATGTATACATTTTTGGGTTAATTTATGTCTTTTGTTGTTCTAGAAAGTATGGGTAATTATTTACAGCAATTTCATAAGATGCATTACATGTTGACCACTTTTCTCTGCATATGTTACCATTGTTAGTATTAAGCTAATATATAAAGCTTCAGGAATCAGGTGATTTCTCACACAATCTCTATTTAATGTGTGTGTGTATGTATATAACATATACTCTTTAAATGTTTTTCTCAGCATTGTAATAGCTGCATGGTAAAGCCACGATCTACTGTTTTTTCACCTTTGACCTGGTGTAGCTCAATAAAGGAGTAGCATACAGCCACATGGTGCTAGAGTTTGTGTGTTGGCCTTTACTTTTGTTTCCATGCACTTATTTGTTTTGTTCATTTGTTGTGTGGATTTATAAATATATACATTCTGCTTTATGGACAAAACACATGGTCAAACCTAAAATTAACTACGTGTTTTGTTTAACACATTGAAATTTCCAGGGGAAGGAGAGAAGACCCCCATCTAAAATCACACAGCAGTGGGGGAAAGGTGAAATTTCCTTAACCTTTCTGATCTCACACTAACACAGTGCAATTCCATTGCTTCAACTGCTGAAATGGGAATCAGTCAAAAATACAAAATCTAGACAAAAGTAACTGCAACCACAGAAAGACAGATAGAGAGATAGATGAAAGCCGTGTGTGTGTTTGTTAGAATGGTAGAATAATGTTATTATGGAAACATAATTTACAAGTATGCAATTTACTGAGAAAAATTTTGCAGGTTTGCAATTTGACATTGAGGATTTGTTACTGTAAGATCAAATGTCAAATAAATATAACTTTGTCAGAATAAATATATTTTTTGTTTGCTCCCACACCCTTTGTCAATCATTTAACTGCCCTAGCAACCCGGTGCCAACCTGAACTGGGTCTGTCTGCTACTGACCCCATTGCCCAGATGTAATCATGTGTAATGCTGGCGGCAGTCACACAAAAATGCATTAACGGACTCTGCATATCTGTGCATCTGTCAAAGAATTCAGATTATTTTTTTATGGTCTAGACATTTCAATCCCTTGTCCCCACTGCATATCCATATTTTAGCTTGTGGGGGGGGGGGGGTGGCATGCAATGGACATGTGCAGATTTTGCCCACCTCTGCAGCAGCTCAGCCATATTTCCACCCTTAAACCTTTCTTGTAGGCACGCCCACCTTGTGACATCATAAGCTTCCACCAAAGATCATCACCATGGGCATCCATGGACCCACCCACCAACCCTTGGGATGGTTACACCCAACCCTCCCTCCCTACCAGACCATCAGTCTCCCCAAGCCACAATTCAAACACAGGTCAGCTAGGTTGTAGTCAGGGTCCCATCCTTCTACTCCACCGGAGTGGCCATCAGAATAAATCTTCCATAAATATGGGTTTCTTTTTTTTTTTTTTTTTTTTTTTAATAGGCATAGAAATGAAGCCATGTTATAGCAGGCCTATGCCTTCTATTTACATTTCACATTTTACATGTAGTTTCAGTAAGTGCATTTTTCAACAGAAAGGAATGTCTCAGTGAAGGATACAAATGAGCTCAGTGAAATAACTTTCAGACCAAAGCACTGATAAGAATGAGGTGATAAGACACGGAGAACTTCAGCTTTATGTTACAAAAACAGAAAGTTTGGAGATAGGCACCTGCAATAATATCTTATTTAAATGGTACAATGCTTGGGAACCAAGGTTAAGGAGACATGTAAAACTGAGTAGGAAATTTGCAAGGTTTTAACATTAAGAGATATACTTTAAAAACAGAAGCTAGTTTAGATGTTCAGAAATTTAGTTTAGAAGTTCAGAGGAAAGAACAATTATGACTTTAGAGTTACAAAAGGATAGTCTAATTGACTATTCTCAGCTACAGAAGTCTGAGTATTCAGTTTGCAGTCTTCAGCTACAAAGCTTGAGTTTGGTTCATTCCATCAACACTGTTATTTGAGACAACTTTAGTAATATTAGACGTGTTCAGATCTTGCTCGATTACTTAACAGTTCCAGTTATATGACTGTATCTACCTCTGCGTTATGCTGTTAACTATTTCAGTTGTATACTACATAATAAATCACCATTATCAAACCTTTAGTAAACTGAGACTTTCATTCTGAAAGGTGCAAGAAAAAAACTGGCACTTGTTCATTACAGTTCTGTGCATTATAGCAACAGACAGTTAAAATAATCCCCAACACCCTGTAGTAACCCTGCAAGTGTACAACTGCATATAAGCAAAACATATCAACAAATATAATTTAAGAAACAACAGTATTCCTTAAAAAACATTCTTTCATTGCAGATCAGAGTGCAGAAATGTTCAGCAATTCTGCAGAAATGGATCAGTCTAGTATAGAAAATAATAATCCTGCAGAATCAGATCAGTCTTGATACAGTAAATATAAGTGTAAATAATATGCAGATTTCAGGGCAAAATGAAAAAAAAAAAGAACATACCATAGCTCAAGTCAATACTGTTACCAGTCCTATAGAAAATACATAAAGTAATGTATTGATTACTACAGATGCATCAGTTTCACTTACAAACAGACTTCTAACAGAGGATACAAGTCAGTTATATTGTTGTCAGGATTTTACAGCAATTAGTTTTGAGTGTAACAGTACCATATTAGGTATGACAGGTCAGAATTAAATTCTGTTTTAGACTTAAGAAACAAAATTTTATGGAGAAGTAAAAATGTCACAAAATATACAGTAATGCAAACAGAAGTCAGTTGTAAAAATTGTGTTCAGTAGATTGTACAAATGATGCATAGGATTTAAAAAACAATTAGTACAAAAATACATAGATTCATCCACTAAATACAATATTGATTCTGGTTCAGTTGCTATAGCTGAAGTGCAAACAGAACACAGTAAACCACATTTTGTGGAACAGTATCTCATTCTCAGAAAAGCAATAAATGACATTCATAAATGTATTACACACTGTAAAAACAGTAATATTGTAAAAAAATCAAATATTTTCAATAGTTAGAGGCTATTACTAGATTTAAAATGATTAAATAAGTACACCATTCTCATAACACATGCTGTCTTTGGTACGCCAGATATAATAGTGAAGTTAAGTTTGCAAAATAAAAATAGTTTGCCATTATAAATCTGGCAGATAAACTTTTTGTTATTTTTTTTTTTTACATAAGACGTCATGAGTGTTAAGACAATTAAATTACGGTAAAAAGTGCTGCAGTGCATAAATATCGTGATATAGACAGAAAAAGAAAAGGAGCAGTTACAAATATTAAATTATGCTTTACCAGTTTTACAGGGTCTATATCAGAACAACAAAAATCCAAAATAAACCACGGTGGCGGTTCTGCGGTAGCATTGTCACCTCACAGCAAGACATTGTCCCATTTGATTCTCAGCTAGAGTGTCTTCTGTGTGGAGGCATGCGTGAATGGGCATACCTTTGTTGGAGGTTGTGCGTCAGGGCTGGCAACTCGGCATGTAAAAATCAACTGCCAATCATTAGCGGATCAGAGTTCCGCTGTGGCGACCCCTAACCGGGAAAAGCCGAAAGGCACAACAGCAAACAACCTAAAGGTTTAAAATACAGGACCTCCAACTCGCTATTGTGGGGGGCTGTGCCCCCCACAACCCCCGCTAAATATATATATCAACTCAGAGATCGCACTACAGTGATGAAAGGACAAATATTCCAATCTTCACTGTACCACGATCTCAAAAAAAGCAGATCGAGGTCTGGCATTTCCGACCTTTAGGTCGTTCGCTATTTTGAGTTTTCAGTGTTCTAATAGGAACCCATTTTACAGACTCTAAAATTTAAAGTCAATGTTACATTTTTAAAAATATCTGTACAGTCAAAGGTTTGGATCTCATGTAAAGCAAATGCAGTATAATTTACTGTATATATATAAAAAAAAATACATATTAGTAAAGGACAGATAAGTAATTGAAAGTCAAATCAGTTAAATTCTAATAGTATATGTGCATATGTAAATTGTTCAAGATTTTATAATTCATGTGAGATTTGCGGTTTACATAAACAACATACAATAGGTATAGATTTAATTGATTTAAGTTATCAAATTGCATGTTAGCTCACTGAGATGAATTGAAGACATTATTTCTGTGTGCTATAAAACAATATGGTAAAAAAAAAAATCAGTTAATTTTTTTAGTGACAGTTTTTTTGCAGTAACAGTTCTTACTATTTATCTGGATATTTGGGCACAAAAAATGTAGACTGTGACAATAAACTCTTGCAGCATGCAGAAATAGTGAAAAAGTTAAATTACGTCAGCTGAAAAAAACAGGAACATTTTAAGGTTGTGGGCAAATATAGCAGCACATTGAGCAAAAAATCTTTTGTATAAATTCGAGGGTCACAAAGTAAAAGTAGTTACAAATGCATTAAAAATTTAACAGTTAAGATTAATTTAATAAAGGTGCAGAAATGCAAAAAAGCTAAAAATAGTATAGTGTCAGAATTCTACTTTATTTTCATTTGAGTTAATAGCAAGAAAAAAAAGACCACTGAGTTTTCCATTTGACTCAATAATAAAGCTACAGCCTTTTTATTTCTATATGGTACCTTATCAGTTTGGTTACAGGTCTACAAATATGTATTTATTAGTAACATGGGTTTATTGCAGGCCAAAAAAATAATTATTTAACAATATAGTTAAAATCAGGGCAACAATGCTGCAAGTGTTATAAGAATATGATACTGTTTTTTTGTATTTTTATAGATATTATACCAGAAACATACATTTGTCACAGAAATTATTTTTTCTTGTTTTTTTTTTCTTTGTTTTTTGATTAGAAAACAAGTTTCAGTTACAAGTTTATTAAAGATTCAAAATGTTTGCCACATTGCCTTGCTACAGGGGAATGGAAAAGGTCTGGAGGCCAAATCAGTGTATGAAAGAGTCTTAAAAATACACAATTAAAGACACTAAGGTGTCTTTTCCAGTACTTCACCAGCCTAAGGCTTAAACCTGGCAAGAGTTGTGGTAGACATGTCAAATATCAAATCTACTGGATTATCAATAAAAAAGCCAGAGGTAAAGACCATATGTGAGTGTAAACCAGCTTATTTATTTCAACTTTTTTAAATATAAATAAAATAAACAGTATGCTAATTAAATGTATGTATATTTCTTTCAGTTATCCAACAAAAAGTATTCTTTAGAGTTAAAATGTATATATATGTATATATATATATATATATATATATATATATATATAAAATACAGACACAGATGTGTAGTCATGTAGTTATACAGATTGGAGATGTCAGAACTTGAAGTATTTCAAGTTGAATTTCAATTTCAAGTTATGCTTTCAAACCACTGTATGGCAAAAAAATAGTACTAAATTTCAGTATATACTTTGTGTTCAAATGCTGCTGACAAAAAGGTATTACTTTAGTGCTAGTTTCAGTTAATTTTCAGAATATAATATTCATACACAGCTGGTTCAGATTTTCAGTGTAACACATTTCTAACAGCCTTACTAGACATACATACATAGTATGCACACATAATTAGAATACACTTTGCAGAATTACATCACAGATCATATTATTCAGTCATTAGCTTTAAGGGTAAAGTGACATAATTATTTGTAGCAGGCTTATCAAGGCAAGTTATATAATTACATAAAACACGTAGTAATATTTATCATATTCAAAGCATGACAAGTGAATTTGTTACAGAATAAAGTGCACATTACATAATAATTACTGAATATTAGAAAATTAAAAAAGAAACACTGACAAAGTATGCATAGACAAATCTAAAATGCAAAACACATAGATTTTAGTAAATATACTTCTGTTACAGCAGATATAGATCTAAAAGGCAAATATACAGAATTATTAGTTATAAATCTAGCTGAAAATGTACAGAAACAAAGATAATTAATACAATATAAGGTAATTATGCTTCAGATATGTATTTGTAAATATAGATTATAGCTATAAAAAGTTTATAAATCTAATCAGTATAAATCTCATTACACAAAATATGTAATACTGGTTGTAGAATATATTAAAAAATTGTCCAGTTAAATTAATTCACTACTTTAAGAGACTTCACTCCAGAAGAATTTCAACTAATTTACAGGTTGTAAATGCTCAAGTAACACCAAATGGCCAAAATTGAAATTGCAAGTTTATTTTACATTTACTATATTAGTTGTAGTAATTGTTATAGTATATTTTGCATGCTATAATAATACATTTATAAGGTAATTACAGAAACAAATCCCAGTTCAAAAATTTTGGGAGGATTTGTAAGATTAGGTCTCGCAGAAATATAGATCGGATGTTGTCAATTTTCATTCTGTCCTCAACCTGTGAGTCCAGTTCTGATCCTCAGAACTGACTGGGCTGCTATCATAGCTTGTGGTAACCAAAAAACTCTTGAGCTTATCCCTTTCCTATAATGCACCTATCTCAGTTATCCCAGATCCTGTTTGCCGCTTTTTGTGTCAAATGTGGTGCTAATTGCTCCCGAGCAGATAAGTAATTTCTTTATATTTTTTCAACTCTAACTCTAACCCTAACTCTTAATCCTTATACATATGTCCTACTTTTCACTTAATCTTGTAAATCTCTTACCCGTTCTACTCTTGTGGTACATTAGTTCTTGGTCTTTGCTTTTCTTTTGCCTTTCTGTACACTTTGGTGTACTCTCAGTATCATTGCTGATAGTTTTCTTCTTCACGCTGTGTAGTCCTTTTTGTCATTGTTGATATAACCTTTTTGAATTACTTTTTTCTCTATCATTGTGTGTGTATGTGAGTGGAAATATGGTGGAAAAAGAAAAAGCTCCTGCCTGATTTAAGTGTTGTCAGAAATGTGGCCAAAAAATACCCTTATATGACATGCCTTCTTTATGTATTTATTGTTTGAGCCCTCTCCATCTTCAGGAGGACTGCTTGAGTTGTCATTCTTCAGACATAGGGCTTTTGTTGAGCAGAAAAATATGCTTATTTTGAAAGGCCTTTTTCCATCTTCCTTCAGCAAGGTGTTATCTGGAGCCACTAAAGCTAAAGATAAATCTAACAAATCTGGCTTTTCTAGCCCATCTTCTTCATCTTCCAAATTCCAAGAAAAAGTTTGTTGGTCCAGACATCTCTCCAAGTCCAAACAGACAAAAAATCTTCAATTCCATCGCCTCCTTCAGAACCGATAAGGAAAACATTGCATCCTCTGGTTCCGACTGTCTTCCTTGGAATCAATGGTTAAAAAGACCTTACTATTGGATCCCACTAGTTTTTCAATGCCTAAGACTATGGATCAAAGACTAACTTTGGTGCTGATATCCTTGGATCCGACACCACAATTATAGGACTCTACAAATATTCCTGTACCAAGAACTACTTATTCTCTTTCATATGATCCTTTCCAGACAGACCTCCATCACCCTATTTAGAGAGACCTAAGTTGCCTTCTTGGATGTCTGCCCATTCCTCTAGATGTCTAACTGAAGATGATGTGGAGAGACTGGTGAGAAAGATCCTTTGGGCACAAGGACTGACAGGGTCCGCCTCGGTTCCTAACCCAACGGGTCAAGGATTCCATTCTTTTCTTTTACTTCTTCCTCCTCTAACTTCACTTGAAGGTTTAGAGTCTACAGTTTTGAGCTTCCCAGTGCCAACTGTATCAGAGCTGAAGATATCTCTATCTTCAGAACTGATTATTGCTCTGAGCTGTTCAGCTCATTCAGAGCTGGAGACCTCTCAGGGCTGTATCTGTCCTGTCGGTTCCAAGTGGCTGGAGTCTACTCTGATGTTGTTGGAGCCTTCTCTGCACCTTGGAGCTTTGGCACAGATCAGCTCAGCTCCAGCTTCTACTTCGAGAGGGATATCCTCTGAACGTGAGGTGATCCTGGTTCCCAGATCCGCTCTTTCAGATCAGAGATCCTTACCTTCTCAAGGTGGAGCAGCTTTCAAGGCTATGGAGAGAGCTATAACTTGCAGCAGTCAGCCAGTCAACCCCTGCCTACTTGGAACATACTTCCCTGTCATGCCTACATTCAGAGCCACAACCAGTCCCTCCACTAGCACAACAAGTACCTAAACCTCAGGAATCCCAAATGGGAATGCCCTCTTCTGATACTTCTCCAGTTCATCCCACTGAAGAGGTCCCTAAGAAGAAGAAGTGTAAGAGGAAGCATTTGGATTCCCCGGAGGAATCTATCATGGAAGAAACAGACTTCGATGAGGGCAAAGGATCTCCAAGATCACCTCCTGATGATGTCTCCTTTGGAAATATCCTGGTAATCTTAAAACAGAGAGGTGATTAGAAGTCCAGCAATCCTTCATCTGAGAAGTTGATGTACCTGCAGAATTTTGTTACTTGCCCATCTACCTTCTAAGTGACTTCACTCACCAATGAGCTCATTGAGTTGCTCTCTCAGTGGGTGTGGAAGGCTTCTGACACCACTGAACCCATTCCCTAGAGACCTGACAAAATCATTACTGCCCTAGAGGACAGAAGGTTTTGGCTGAAAGGTTTGCCTACTGATGTCATGGTTGTGTGGCAGCAACCAAAAGGGAACTAGCTGAGGAGAGTTCCTCTATACATCCATCCAGCAAGGAGTTTTAGGAGATGGATAAGTTTGGGAAATGGGTATATGCGTCATTAACCTTTGCATTATGGTCCTTGAATTTCTTGGATCCATCTCTGAAGAGGTTCGGGAATCTGTGGCCCCTCAGTTGGCTACCCTTCAGTCCATATCCAACTCATCCATGAGGCTCATTTCTCATGCAACCAGGGATGACAAGAGCAGCGGGTAAAGGCATTGCCATCAAGAGACATGCCTGGATGCACTTATGTGACTTTGCTGAGCCCATCAAGTCTTTCGTTCATCAATGCTCCCTTTGATGGCATGTCCTTGTTTGTCCCTAAAGTTAAAGGAACTTTGTCCAGGTGTGAGAAAGATGGAAAGACCCTTCTGCCGTGGGTGTGCATTTTTCCACTCCTCAATGATCCTTTTCAAGGAATCAGTGGAGTACTGGAAAAAATGTGGTTCAAAGAGTCCCAAGAGTCCTTTCAAGACACAAGTGGAGGTGGTTCTTCCAGGGGCGGAGGGGGAACTTCAATGGTAGTTGCTGCCCTCGTGGCAGAACAGGCCCACAAATTCAAGGGTACTCAGATTCTTTCTTTGGTAAACCCTTTCAGTGCTCCTGAAAGGAGGCCCAATTGTCTTCCAATGGAGGCAGTCAGGGGTCATCTATCCCTGCACCAGAGATCCTGGCTAGAAATAACATCAGATATCTGGGTGCAGAGGGTCATTTCCAGATGTTACATTATTCCATTTTCTATTCCACTTACTATTTGCAAAAGAATCCAAGATGTCCTACCTGATTAGAGGGAACAGGCAGTATTACAAATTCAAGAACTGCTAATAAAAAGAGCCATCTGAGAATTACCTCCAGACCAGAGAAATTCTGGAACTTACTCAGGATTCTTTTTAGTGCCAAAAAAGACAGGAAACTGGAGATCGATGTTGGCTCTCAGCATTTTAAAAAAGTCAGTTAAACAAACAAAGTTCTGGATGGTCACGGTTCAGTCCAGTCTTCCATTTTTGGAACAGGATGACTGGATGTGCTCAGTAGACCTTCAGAACGCATACTATCATATAAAGATGAACAAGCAGTCCAGAAAGTTTCTCCTTTTTCTGGCTGGGAGATGGTAATTACCATTTCAGACCTTTGCCCTTTGGTCTCACCACAGCTACACAGTGTGTTCACTGAGTGCACGGCAGTAGTAGCAGCTCTCTTGAGACTGCTGGGATTCTGTATGTTTCTGTACTTGGACAACTGGAGTCTTGAGAAGCGCTCAGAGTGTGGCAGTGGGTGATCTCATCCAACCCCTTTCTCATAAGAATGCACATTCCATTGAAGTCCAGTGTGTTAGCAAACAAACTGAGCAGATGCATATTCCTGCCTCAGGAGTGGTCCCTCAATCCAAAAGTGATGGAGAGAATATTTTGTCAATGGAGCCAACCCTGCTATGATTTTTTTGCCTCTCCCCTAAACAACAAGTGTAGCAACTATTTTGCCCTAATCTCCCATCGGGGGAAACACCGAGGGATGCTGTAGTCCACAGTTGGCCCTCCGGTCTTCTCTGTGCCTTTCCTCCGATTCCTTTCATTCCAGATTTTCTACAGAAAACAATCAGGTCGAGGAGCAAGGTCATTCTCATTGCACCTTATTGGTCTCAACAGATTTGTTTCCCTTCCTTTGTCCTCATCTAATTTACCCAACTTGGATTCTGGACCTGGTTTAGGATGTTCTGTCCCATCCAATAGGCATGGCTCACCCAGACATCTTGAACCTCAAGCTGACAGCTTGGTCTCTCCAATTCCATTAATAACCAGACAATCTATGCTCTCTTCACCTGTCCAACTCATTCTTTTGTCTTCTCACAAACCATCTATGTGTAAAGTTTACAACAGTAAATGGAAAAGGTTTGTTCTTTGGGCACGTCAAAATGATGTTGACCCTTTCTTCAGCTCCTATTAATAAAATTCTCAAGTTTTTAGCCTGTCTGTTCAATGCAGGGGCTTTGTCTTCCACTATTAAAGTTCAGTTAGCAGCTATATCCAATTTTCATAATGGATTTCAAGACTCATCTCTTGCTTTTCACAACTTTTGAAAGCTTTTTTGAGAGGTACTATCCTGTTGGAGCCTCCATACAAAGATCCAACCCCTCCTTGGGACCTGAACTTGGTGTTGCAAACAATCATACAACCCCCTTTTGAACTGGCAGCACATTGCGATCTTAAGTTTCTGTCCTGGAAAGCTATTTTCTTAGTAGCCATTACTTCCACCAGAAGGAATTCAGAAATTAAAGCTTTGTCTTGTAAACCACAATAATTGTTTTTTCACAGAGATAGAGTTGCTCTAAGAACCAACCTCTCCTTTCTACCCAAGGTGGTTTCAGAAGTCAGCATCAATCAAACCATTAACCTACCGGTGTTTTATTTCCCAAAATTTGCTAATAAAGGTGTATACTGCTTACACTTATTAGATGTTCATAGACAGTTACATTTTTATCTTCACAAAATAAAACGTATCAGAAAATCTGACCAATTATTTCTCTTTCTCAAATACAAAACTAGGAAGACTGGTGAGTAAAGTGAGATTGGCTAGATGGCTAATAGATTGCATTTCTTTCATCTACTGCAAATTGGGGGTTGCTTTATTGAAATCTTTAAAAGCACATTCCACTAGAGCTGTGGAGACTTCAGCTGCCTTTCAGTCTAGAGCCTCCATGGATGATATTTGTGCAGCAGCAACCTGAGCTACTCCCCAAACTTTCATTATTCATTACAAATTCTATCTGGTCTCCAGAGGAAGAGAATCATTTGGTTCAGTGATGCTCAGAAACATCATTCCTTGAGTCCACCCAGGATCTAAGGTAGCTAGGGACTCTGTCCCACAGGTTGAGGATAGAATGAAAATTGACAACATAACATAAAGAAGTTATATACTTATCATAACGTTCCATCTGTTTTGTCCATTTTCATTCTTCATCAATTCCACTCCTTCCAACCCCCATGCTGTTGGATTTCTAGAGGAACAGGTGACTAACAGATTATTATCCTTGGTATATAATTGTGGGCCCAGGTATAGTCTCACTGAATGTCTTATGACTAATATGTCTTTCTGTCTATCAGCAAACTCAATCTGAGGTAACTGAGGTAGGTGCATTATGGGTAAAGGATAAGCTCAAGAGTTTTTTGGTTACCACTAGGTATGATAGCGGCTGAGTCAGTTCCAAGGATCAGAACCTGACCCACAGGTTGTAGAAGAATGAAAATGGACAACACAGATGGAAACTTATGGTAAGTAAATAACTTTTTTTGTCAGATTAAATCCTACATGAATACTGTATTCTGTTTGCATAGGCCTAGAAAGTCAGCCATATTAAAGCAGGCCTATATCTTCATTGTATATTTTACATATTACGTGTAGTTTCATTAAATGCAGCTTCAACAGAAAAAAATGTTTCAGTGAAGGATACAAGTGAGCTCAATAAAATAACTTCAGGCCAAAGCACTAATAAGAATGAGACATGCTAACAAGATGCACAGAACATTTTGTTATAAAACCAGTCAGATCAAAGATGGGCACCTGCAGTAATATCATATTTAAATGGTATAAGGCTTAGGAACCGAAGTTAAGGAGGCATGTAAGCTGGTAAACTTCTGCTTCACCATCCCTCCATCAGCCCCAGAGTAGAGAGTCAGTGCCCCAGGAAACCCCAATGGGTGGAACCTCCTATTCCGACACCTCCCTGGAACACCCCCCCCCCCCCCGTGGAGGTCCCTCAGAGGAAACAGTGTAAGAGGAAGCACATACACTCCCCTGAGTCTGTCACCTCTGATACTGACTTTGAGGGTTTGGAAGAGTCCCTATGGTCGCCCTATGAGGATGCCTCTTTTTCAGACATCTTTGAGATCCTTAAGCAGAGGGGCGGCTGGAAATCCCTCTCTTCTTCTGAGGATGAGTCAGTATACCTGGAGGCATTTGGCTCTTGCCTCTCCACCTCTTGGGTGTCTCCACCCTTCGACCTGCTCCTGGTGTTGTGAGTTGGAAGGTGTGCGAACCTCCTGAGTCAGTGGACCCCGTTCCGAGGAGGCCAAATTCATTATGGTCCCAAAGGATAGACAATATTTATCAAAGGGAGTTCCAGTAGATGCGATGGTGGTGGCAGCGGCCACAAAGAATGAGTTAGCTGAAACTTCTGCATCTGTCCATCCGCCGAATAAGGAGTCTCGTATGATGGATAGATATAGGAAACGTATGTTCTCCTCAGCAGCCTTTACCTTATGGTTGCTGAATTACTTATCACATTTTACCCAACTCCAGAGGGATCTCCTGAAAGAACTGGGAGATACCGTACAAGGTGCTACAGCCCAGGGTTTATTGGATAAGATAAATTCCCAGTTTGTGACCTTAACTTCTATCACAAACTCCTCCATGTGCCTCATTTCCTATACAGCCAATGGAGTGAGCAGGGCAGCAGGCACAGGAATAGCTATTAGGAGACATTCCTGGATGCACCTTTGCAAGTTTGCTGAACCCTTCAGATCTTCCTGTATTGATGCCCCATTTGATGGCTCGTCTTTGTTCAGGCCGAAAGTAAAAGAGACTCTCACCAGGAGCCAGCAAGATGGCAAGACTCTATCTGCCGTCGGAGTGCGTTTTTCTGCTCCTACCAGACCTTATCCTAAAGGTCAAAAGAGCGGAAAAATTTGGTTCCAGAAGTCCAAAGAAGCCTTGCTGGATGCTCATGATGATCCTTCCCTCAGGGGCAGAGGGGGAATAACAATGGAAGATGCCACCCACGTGGCAGAGGAGTCCGCAGAACCAGGGTGACAGAGATACATTCTCTGGTCGACCCTTCCAGCGGTCCTGAAAAGAGGCCCGACTGTCCACCTCTGGAGGCAGTCAGGGGAAGAATATCTCTGTACCCAGAAGCCTGGCTGAAACTGACTCAAGAGAAATAGGTACAGTCCATTATATCCATGGGATACAACATTCCATTCCACTGCCAGCCTCATCTGTCAAAGTCCATCCCAGAAATTACACCCGGTCAAAGGGGTCAAGTAACCCTAGAAATTCAAAGGTTTCTTGAAAAAAAGAGCCATTCAAGAAGTCCATGCAGACCAGATCTGATCCGGAATTTACTCAAGGTTCTTATTAGTTCCAAAAAAGACGGGACTGAGACCAATATTGGATCTCAGCAGACTAAACAAGTCGGTAAGGAAGGCAAAGTTCCAGATGGTAACACTGCAGTCTATACTCCCTTTCCTGGGACAACACCATCGGATGTGCTCTTCACATCTTCAGGACGCGTACTACCACATAAAGAGGGACAGGCGCTCCAGAAGATGTCTACACTTCCAGCTGGGAGCCAGTCATTACCAGTTCAGAGCTCTGCCCTTTGATCTCACTACAGGCCCCAGAGTGTTTACCAAATGCATGGCAGTTGTCACAGCTCATCTGAGACATCAAGGATTCCAGGAGTTTCCATATTTAGATGACTGCCTAATGACTGCCACCACCAAGCACCTACTAATTAGAGCCAGGGACTCCACCATCCATCTCTGCTCAGATCTAGGTATTACTATAAATCCAGAAAAATCTGCCTTGTTGCCTTCACAGCATATTACCTTTATAGGTGCAGATCTAAACACAAATGATATGGTAGCAAAATTGCCTCAAGAGAGAATACAAACTCTACTCAGTCAAGTATCTATCCTAATGAAAAAGAAAAAGGCACAAGCAAAATTCATCCTCCAGGTCCTAGGCTCAATGGCAGAAGCGATAACACTAGTCCCACTGGCACGAGTACACATGTGGATATTACATTGGCTACTCTTTGCTCAATGGTCCATACAGGAGTTACCCATGTCTCACAAGATTCTCATTATGGATGTCTGCAAGAGAGACCTACTTTGGTGGCTTCATTCCACTCAGGTAACAATGGGCAGACCTCTTACACTGTTTCTTCCAAGGGACCTCCTCGGGGGGATGTTCCGGGGAGGTGTCGGAAGAGGAGGTTCCACCCATTGGGGTTTCCTGGGGCACTACTCTGGGGTTGATGGAGGGATGGTGAAGCAGAAGACATTGGCCCTTTAGGGGGAAGAGTGGCTGGAGTGGTTTGTGGAGTAGACTCAGTGGAGAGCACACTCCACATCACCTCGAAGGCACCATGGTCCTGGGCTGAGAGAGACTACAGTCCCAAAGGACTAGGACATCTCTCAGGCACCGAGGAGGGTGGTTCCAAGGCTGATGTGGGAACCAAACTCACCTGAGCTGAAGTGCCAATTCGACTCTCCCCCCAGAGCTGACCAGGGATTGTCGGCTCCCAGATCCCTCGATGGAAGATAGCATTGACGAGATCAGAGCAGATGTCAGAGCCGAGATATCGTGAGTGATTACTGGCTCCGGCGGTTCCAGCACAATGACTTCCTGACACTCTGGTTCTGAACTCGGTCGAATTGAAGGAGGAGGAATAGATAGTATCTGAGATAGTGTTCAGCTTCATGATCTGATGGGCTGGGCTCAAAAGAATTTCTGCTAGGGCATGCTTCCGCAGCAACCTCTTGACCACCTGCTCCATGTCATCGTCCCATAACCTGGAGGACCGAGAGGAATGGATCAATGACCTGTGACTACCTGCCACAGACTGTAATAGAGGAGATTGCGGCACTGACTGCATCAGCTCCAATGACAGTGACCAACTCCTTTTCTGGCTTCAAAACAGTTCTGAAGACTCAGATGGAACCGAAGGAGGGCCAGATTTGTTGGAACTGAGAACCTTTGGATCCAAAGTTACTGTCTCTTTTTGACTGGTTGACAGCTCAGACACTGGAGCCGACTTTTTTGTCTTATCTGATTTGGAGGCCTGATTACCTTCTTCAAAAGGGCCTTTTAACAAACCCCTCAAAATGAGTTTGTTTTTCCTCTCCTGTAAAACCCCTTGCACTAAAGCCATGACAAATGGAGCAAAAGTCCTGAAGATGGATTGCTCCTAGACAATACACAAAACTTGTGTTTTCGTCTGTTAGAGACAGTTTCTGGGTGTATGAATCGCACTTTTTAAAACCAGATTGTCTCGACTCCTTAACAGGTTCTTTAGACATCTTTTAAGCCAAAAACAACAACAACAACCATATCAGCTAACAGTAACTACAGTAGAAAAAAGGCAAGTAGAAAGAGAGATTTTTTTTTTTTTTTACGGAAAGAAAAGGGATAGGAGGAGGAGAACTCTCTAAGTTAAACGACAGTCTCCTCCAACTCGAGGAGATGCCTCTAACTTAAACGGTGACTCCTTAATAAAATGGGAAAGAAGCCCTGAAGGAAGAAAGGGACTAAATAGAAAGAATCCTCTAATTTAAATGGATTCCTTAAGGGGAATAAGAGAAAAAGTAAGGGACCAAGGAGAACAACTGAAGACACACCCAAGTAATAACAACACACACACACACACACACACACACACACACACACACACACACACACACACACACACACACGAGCACTATACTTGGATTGGGAAGGTATAATAGAGTCTAATATGAAGATTTTTAGAGAAAATATAACAAAAGGTATATAATAAAATAAATTACTAACCTGAGACAGCGAAGACAATCCTGGTGCTTCAAGCGGCAAAGGAGAGCTGGGGAACAGCCGCTGAGCATCATGGGATAGGTTGTAGCCCCGAGCCAGTTGAAGCTGTCGAGCTTTGGTATGCGGCTGAGTTGGAGCCTAGGTTTGGCTCCGAACCCAACCAGCAAGAATAAAGGTGAAATAGGACAACATAACATCTTCTTTTTAGGTTTAATTCTGTTGGCTGCCAAAACACAATCACTAGAAATTGGAAATTAAAGACCAAAGCAATTGTATTTGAGGTGTAAAGAGATAACAGAACTGGAAGAGGGATTTTTAGAAAGGGGGAGGAACAAATTACATAGAAATAAATGGAAATTATGGGAACAATACATGCAGAATAATGTTCAGAAAGAGGAGTGAGGTTTAACGGAAGGGAGGAATTCAGCAATTTATGTAAAGTTGAACTGGTGATAGTAAAAAGGAAAATATATGTGCTATATAATGTAAGTAAATGGAAAAATGTTAACATGGTTTGATTTCTATTCTGTTAATGTATGTTTGCCTATTTCCTAAGTCATAATTTAATAAAGGTGTTTAAAAATAATAATGAACTGAAGCATGAAAACATGTTTTATTTTATTTAACATTTGTTTACCGGGAAAGTCCGACTTGGAGTCAAGCCAATTTTCAGAGGAGGCCCAGGGAGAAAAGCTCCAGATGCATGTCTTTGTAACATGGAAGGAAACTGGAGCACCTGGAGGAAACCCACACAAACACAGGGAGGACATGCAGACTCTGCACAGAAGACACCCCAGCCAAGAACTGAAATGGAGAACCTCTTTCTGTGAGGCGACAATGCTACTGCTGCACAATTTCACCGTCCTTGTAAAAGAAAAATGTAAAAGAAAAATAAATCATTAACTTTGCAATTTATACATAAATACTATACAGGAAAATTTTTGGTGTACTTTCAAAGTTTTGCTTGTTTAATATCATGTTCTATCTTGTTTTATATATATATATATATATATATATATATATATATCTGGATTTGTCCTTAAGGAAAATATTTATTTTGACTTACCATTTGGCTGGTAGATACCCGACGATTTAGAGAGCCTGCACCTTTCAGCGAGTCTCCTGTTTGTTCTGAATCTGACCTTTGTTTGAAATTCCATGTTTTTTGTCTGTAGCGTTGCTGTCCAAATCGTCTGTTTCTGAATCTGTAGGTTCCTAGGAGAATTTGAGCCTTTGTTATTTGCAACATATTTTATTATAGCCAAGTAATACATGCTCAAGCAAAGACTATACATGCTGTTAACAGTACTATGTTCAAAAATGTGGTGCTCAGAATAATAGAGGCTACATACAAATTTAAAGAATAATTGGGTGGGTAGCGCTGGCAACAATAATAATAACTGTCATGAAAGAGTATTGAACCATTTGGATAAGTAACATCATTCATCCATACTACAAAAGTATTCTTTCTGTAGCATAGGCCTTAAATGGAGTTGTGTGAGCAATTACCATTCTAAATCTCTACCTATTGCGGTTGTAGAGAAAATGTGTTCCCATATAATTAGAAGCAGTGCATCATATTGTCTAGGGAAGTACCGACATAATGTAAGTAAAGAATGGTGCGTCAGTCTGTAAGTTTGAGTACAAGGAAGACACAGATGTATTAAGTTATATTCTGTAACCTTTGCAATCTGTGTATTTAGTGTGTAATCTTTCTTTGGTATATGACATGATGCAGAACTTTGCAATTTGTCTAATGTGGTCAGAGCTATGGTTCTTAAATGAACTGTAGCCTTTTGAATACAAGTTCCTTGCACTTCTAAAATAAACAATAAAGCCTTATAAAGGTATGTATATTTAATAATATAAACAGTATACTTGGACTGTATTTAATTTTTATAAATATTTATTTTTGCTTATAATGCTAGACTGTTACTGCAGAAAATGCTAATACCTTCTTGATTTTGCTGTGCCTTAGTTTGAAACTGGTTCTTGAGTCTCCTTCCAGGGAAAGTCCTTGCTGTAGTTTGTTGATTCATTTGTGCTGGTGCAAAATCTGCAGTGGCCTCATTTTCAGCATCAGATTTAATCATTCCTTCTGAAATGGAAGGCAAAATAAAACCGCCATTTGTTAGCAGTATATACTACCTTATGTTCTTTGAATAACTATAGATAAGCATGTCTTTCCAATTTATGTCATTAAATGTGAAGATAAATTATTAGAGCATCATTTTAAGAACACTAAGACACATATGACAAGAACTATTTACTGACTGATGTTTTAAAACTTAATCTGGTAAACAGAAACTCCAAGAAAGGAATGGTCATCAAAAAATAATAAACAGAACTCAAAAGCACGAAGAAACCCACAATTATTTACATCTTGGTAAAAAAATTAAAAAGTGCCATATCTGTTATATAGGTTTACAAGGAGCAAACAGCAGAGATTTTTTTAATGAAATCTTTCAAGAATACACCAGGAAAATCATACCAAATCTATATACCCCTGAGTCTGCACCTCTTGTCACCCCAAGATGAGGTGAGCGGGCCAAGCACCATCATTCCTCGCCTTCCCTACCTGGCTTCTCCAATGCTGGGGCCAATTAATAATACTCCAGTTACCTGAGTTGCAGTAACGGCTCCCATCACTCTGCATCATGGAGCCAGGTATGAACACAAAAAATGATATGGCAACATTTTCCAACTGATATGTAAATGAAAATTATGTACTTAACTGTAATGTTACATCTTTATGAACTATGTCCACTCTCCACAACAGCAAGATTAGAATGACGCAAATGCTGTCAGGCTCAAAATCATACGCTACACCTCCCTTCACTCTAACTCAAGTTTGTCCACTTTATGAGCATTACTGATAAAAGTTCCATAGACTTTTGAGACCTCAGAAGTATTCTTCCAAATCCTACCAACATGGGAACATTTTCTCTGGGTAGGGTTATTGTGTTTAGCAGAGTTCTCAACTTCTTTACTCAGGAATCAGTGACAAAGCCAAACGTAATTTGGAGGAGGGGACAAAGGCCCAAATTCATGTGCAACATTTAAATATTATTGTAATTCAATTATAAAATTAATAGAATAACAGGTTTGTATAAGGATGTATTTTCTGTGAACAAGAAGTATAAAACTCTAATGGCTGGCATTACTGACTGCCTGTAATCCTTAGTGATTTTTCAGAAAATCAACAATTTTATCAAGAAAAGGGCAAATATATGAGTCAAAATTAGGAGCACGTTGCAACATCAGATACAGTTGAGAGCTATCGTGGGTGGATGGGTATGCTTAAGTTAATGGATATGAATCAACGAAGATATAACTTTATATTATTATTCTGTCCGTTTTCTTCAGTAATAGGGTAGAGTCCAGCTTCTCTTTCTGGGTACCATCATGACAGAATACCATGCTGTATGGTAGCCCCAAAGTCCAACCTAGACCTTGAGGTTACTGCCAACTTATGGTGTCTTAATTAAGGCATGCAGAGAAACCCATGCTGCAGACACACACATTTCATAGAAGAATTTATGGAAAAAATAATGGAGATCTGTAGCCCTAGCAGAATTAGCTTTTGATGTGTTTGGTAGTGTTTTTTATATTTAGTGTAACAAAAACTAATAGAGTCTGAAAGCCACCTGCACAGGTTAACTGTGAACGCTTTCTCTAATCTGTTTTCCCCACAGCAGAGAAGATGAAATGCTGATATCCTTTCTAATATGTTTTAGTTCTGACAGAATAAAATGTTAGTTTACAGTGTACATCCAGTATAGCAGATATTCCTGTCTGTTGCAGTACTGCAGAAAAATACTGGTTAAGATTAATTTCTGTAGCTGTTTCAGACATGAACACATGGAAGAGTGTGTAGATCCATGTGGTCTTTATTATGTACAATATACTGTGGTTCAGAAGAAAGGGCTTGAAATTCTAAAACACTTCTGATTGATATAACTGTTATTAGAAAAAAGTCTTCCAAAACATGTATTTAAATTCACCTTTGGCTGATGATTTCTCCAATTTGAAATTCAGATTCCAGGGGGATGCAGGTTCCTTGAGAAGTGGATATGGCAAACCTTTAAGGAAATTAATGGGCTTAGATAAAGACCTTGGTAAAAATTGGAAGTGGCTACTAAATTTACCTTGGCAGCAGATCTGTTAGAATCTTAATCAAACATATGTTGAAATTGGAGCTAAAATGGCTTTAAGGACTTGGCTATTGGCACACAGTAAAAATGTTGCCCATTTACTTCTGTAGAGTTTTCTTGTCAAGGATTTTTGGGCAGCTGTTTGGATGTGGGTTTCCATGGGAGTGCATGTGACATCCTTTGCTATCAGTAGAGCTGTCAAAACCATGTGATTAGTTTGTGGGACTGAAAGCCAGGGATGGGATAGGGGTTTGGGAAGTAGAAGAAGCTTCTTTAAAAGAGGATGCCACAGCAGGAAAAATTGTACTTAACTGAACCTGAATTGGACTGTTTGAATGACTATAGCCTGGCAATGTTTGGCTGTCAGTACAAACTTCATTATAAGTGGAAATGGGAAAGGCATAACAAAGATCTGGAAGTCACTTCTAGAACAAAACATCCCACAATGTTTCTCTCTTTGTAAGAATAGGGAAGAGATAATGGCTGCATTTAGCATTGGTCCGAGATGCAAAGAAGTCACAGCAAGGCTTTCTCCAACAATACAAGATGGTTTCTGCCACTAGTTGACTGAAAGGCCACTCATAACCTATTAGTAAATGTTGATTGAATTTGTCAAATAGAGAACTGACTTGACCAGCAGTGTATGCTGCTGTCAGAAATTAATAAGTCAGGGTACCTCATTTACATAAATTCCTGACCTCTCAACATGTGGGATAGGAGAAGATTGGTGATGTATCAAAAAACATGTCATGACAGTAGATGGCATTCACACCCTGAGGAAGAAGGTCATGTAGAGCCTGCAGCATAAGGCAGAGCACCCTCACCTTCAATACACTGATGTGCAGAGTCCTCCTCCTGCGACGTAGAGCCAGCAGCATAAGGAAGAGCACCCTCACCTTCAATACATTGATGTGAAGAGTTCTCCTCCTGTGACTTAAGTCCTTTGTACCATCTACCTTAAACAGAGCCCCAACTCAATCCTACCCCAACCCTGACAAAGCAGCCGTATCAATAATTGTTGCCATTCTTGGGGGGGGGGCAAAGTGACTACCCTGAGACAAATTGTTCAGAAGAGGCAACCATAGCAGATATTAATAGCATATCCATGAAGTTTGTATTGGATAGAACATTGGGATCATGTTCTAAGACCAATAAACCCTGAATGTCCACTGACGAACCCTAATGTAATATCTGGCAAATGGAACCAAGAAAATCATTGTTTCCAGGAGATCCAGAATCCTGAGGTGGAAAGCATCCATCAGTGTTAGCGTTATTAAAACAAGGTAAATACTGGACTGAAGCTTTTAAATTCTGTGTGAAGGGAGGCTGACAGCATGAGTCTTTGCATTCAGATGTCAGCTGATGAAAATCTGTGCACACACAACAGCTCCATCTGTGACTTTGCAGTGTTCACCAGTATTCCTAAGGATCAAATTAAATGGAGTAGATAGTCCCTTGCTTTCATCACTGCCCTGTTGAGGATGCTTGTAAACCATGGGTCCTGGGGTGCAACTGAATGGGAGGAGTGTGAGCTGTTAATGACTGCTGCTCCCCACCCCCACCCACGCACACACCATAAAGCATGGAGCATTATGAATGCCTTGGCTGTCTGTATGTGCATGTTGTTATCCTGAAGGCGCAGACAGAATAATAAATTATGTACCTACCATAACGTTCCATGTTAATTGTCTTCATCTCGCCTTCTTTCTTGCTGTTTGGGACCGGAGCCAATTCTCGGCTCCAACGCGGCCATCTTCAATAGCTCGAGAGCTGTTTACTGGCTCGAGGCTACCCCTTATCCCATGATGCCTAGCAACAGCTACCCAGATCTCGTTTGAAATAGCTAATCCAGACATAATATGAGAGAAACCAGTTATCAAAAACTGGTTGTTCCATGCATCCTAATATCTAAAATAGGTTAAGAAGACTTATCCAGAAGAATAACAATAAAAGAATACTCAGCCAGTGAAAAAGGACTCCTCTCGATCCACTAGGATGGGGGACGGAGGGAGGGACGCAAGAAAGAAGGTGAGATGAAGACAACTAACACGGAACATTATGGTAGGTACATAACTTCTTAATGTTAAGTTGTTTATCTCACCTTCATTCTTGCTGTTTGGGATAGCGTCTCTAGCACCTAACATCCTGGGTGACTTAGTGGGACAGACTCTTCAGAACAGTGGAACCAAAGTCAGCTCTGCTCTGGGAGACCATGTCCACCTTGTAATGAGAAATAAAGGTATGAGGATTTGCTCACGTGGCAGCTGCACAGATGGAATCCATGGGCAACTTAGAGTGAAAGGCTACGGAGGTGGCTAATGCCCTAATAGAATGACCTTTCAGTTTAGTTGGTAACTCTTTATTCCGTAACTGGTAAATAAAAGTAATAGTGTGGGACAACCATCTGGATAAGGTCACCTTGGAAACTGGGAATCCTTGTTTGTTTAAGGCATAAGAAAGGAATAATTGGTCTGACTTTCTTATTTCTTTAGTTCTATGTAGGTAAAAACGCAATTGTCTATGAAAGTCCAATTGGTGAAGCTTGTACTCTGCCTTGTTGCTATGATTTGGGAAGAACACAGGGAGATCTATAGATTGATGTAAATTATTTTCTGAGCAGACTTTAGGAAGAAACGAAGGATTAGTCCTCAGAGCAACTCTGTCCTTGTGAAACACCAGGTAGGGAGGACAAACTCATAGTGCTTGAAGTTCTGAGACATGCCTAGCTGAAATGATAGCAACCAGAAAGAGTGTCTTTCAAGACAGAAACTTGATGGAGCAGGATGCTGCTGGTTCAAAAGGAGGCAGAATTAAGGAAGTTAGGACTAAATTAAAGTCCCAAGGAGGAGGGGGATCTCTCACTGGAGGTCTAAGAAGAGATGTTCCTCTCAAAAAAGCTTTACAGAGCTTATGAAACATGATGTTAGAATTTGTCAAACCGATATGAAAATTAGAAATGGCCACTAATTGTACCCTAATCGTAGCGGACGCAGCCCCGGAGTGAAAAAGTTGTGCTAGGAATTCCAGAATTTCATGGACTGGGGCTGAGAAGGGATCCACATTCCTAGACTCTGCCCAACAAGAAAAATGTTTCCATTTGTTAGCATAAGTTTTTCTCGTTGTAGACTTATGAGAGGAAACGATAATCTCGTGGACTGCTGGGGAAATGCTGGGAAGCCTGGCTAAGGTTGGAAGTGTAGCAACCAAGCTGTGAGCTGGAGAGTTTGGAGGGATTGATGCAACCCGCCTGATTGATGAATCAGGAGATCTGGAATCGGGTCCAGAGTCCAGGGCTGATCGAGAAGGTAAGGGTGCAGGAATGGGAACCATATCTGTCAAGGCCAGTAGGGGGCAATGAGGATCATTTTGCTTTCTGTATGAGTTTCGGTACCAGGGGAAACGGAGGAAAGGCATAAAGAAGTCCCTGAAGCCAATCGTGGACTACAGCGTCTCTAGGTATGTGACCTGGAAGCAGAAGAAGGGAGAAATAGTTGCTGCATTTGCTGTTGAAAGGGGTGGCAAAAAGATCGCAGCAAGGCTGTCCCCATTTGCAGAAGATAAGATCCGCAACTTCCTGATTCAGAGACCACTCATGAGGCATGAGGATAGCTCTGCTGAGCCTGTCCACTATGATGTTGGATCTCCTAGGGATGTGCGTCGCAATCAGAAAACATTGGGAGGAAATCGCCCACTGCCAAAGTCTGAGTGCTTCTCGACACAGGGGGTAGGATCTGGTTCTGCCCTGCTTGTTGATGTACCACACCACTGACATGTTGTCTGTTTGAATTGCAGTGGTCCCAGACGGAGGAGAGTCTTGAAGGGCTTGCAACGCTAGGAGCACGGTTCTCATTTCTAGGACATTTATGTGCAGATGGTACTCGTGAAGTTGCCAAGTGCCTTGGACTGTCCTGCCCAGATATTGCCCCCCCCCCCACCTATCAGGGAGGTGTCTGTAGTCACTGTGGCTACCGGAGAGGGCTGTATGAAAGGTCTGCCCTGAGTCACTAGTGGGGGGACCATCCACCAAGAAAGGTGCCTTTTGCATGCCTCCGTGATCAGGATCATGTGAGACAAGGGTAGCTCCTGGAAAGACCACTGCGTGAAAAGAAGCCACTGAAGAATTCTCATGTGGAAGCGCGCTAATGGAAGTAGAAGAATGGCAGCTGCCATGGAGCCCAGAGTTTGAAGGATATACCTGACTTGGATCCTTTTACTCTGCATTAGGATTTGCACTTGTTGACGAATTGTGGACACTCTTTCCAGTGGTAACCTTGCGAACATTTCCCTTGTGTTTAATTCTGCTCCTATGTAAGTGATAGATTGACAGGGCAACAAGCAGATTTTTTAAAATTTATTGTAATACCTAGCTGGGTGCAAGATGTGATTGTATAATCCCGCGCTTGTAAGAGTTGCTGTCTGGAGGTAGCAGTGAGGAGCCAGTCGTGTAGATATGGAAACACCTGGAATCCTTGACGTCTCAGGTGAGCCGTGACCACTGCCATACATTTGGTGAACACCCTGGGGGCTGTGGTGAGACCAAAGGGCAGAGCTCTGAACTGGTAATGACTAGCCCCCACCCGAAAGCGAAGAAATCTCCTGGAACGTCTGTCCATCTTGATATGGTAGTACGCATCCTGAAGATCTATCGAGCACATCCAATTATCCTGACCCAGGAAGGGTAGAATGGACTGTAGCGTGACCATCTGAAACTTTGTTATTTGTACAGATTTGTTTAGTCTGCTGAGATCCAGAATTGGTCTCCAGTCCCCTGTCTTTTTTATTCCCAAAAAGTACCTTGAGTAAATTCCGGATCCGTGCTGGTCTGCAGGGACTTCCTGAATGGCTCTTTTTTCTAGCAGTTTTGAAATTTCTACTACTGCTTGCTCCTTCAGATTGGGTGGAATATCTGGAAGGGCCTTCTTTGACTGTAAGGGGGATTGATGGAAGAGAATTTTGTAAACTCCGGATATAATGGACAGTACCCATCTGTCTCTTGTTAAATTTTGCCAGGCTTTTGGGTACAGCGAAAGTCTTCCCCTGACTGCCTCCAGAGGTGAGCAGCCAGGCAACCCTTCAGGGATGCTGGAAAGGCTTGTCAGAGAAGGATTCTCTGTTGCCCTGGTTCTACGGACCCCCTCTGCCATGAGGGCGGCATCTATTATTGTTGTTTCCCCCTTTGCCTCTGGAGGAAAAATCACTACATGTGTCAGGCAAGGCTCCCTGAGATTTGCGGAACCACATCTTCCCACTCTTCTGACCCTTGGGGTAAGGTCTAGAGGGAGTGGAAAAACAGACTCCCACAGCAGAGAGAGTCTTGCTTTCTTGCTCACACCTAGTCAACATGTCTTTCACCTGTGGCCCAAAGAGAAAGGAGCCATCAAAGGGGGTATTGGTGAAGGACACTCGAAAGGCTTCCGCAAAGCGACACAGCCGCATCCAAGCATGCCTCCTGAGGGCCACACCCATGCCTGCAGCTCTACTCGCTCCATTGGCTGCATAGGAAATGAGCCTCATGGAGGAGTTAACTACAGAATTAAGAGTCGCTAGCTGGGAAGCTACTTTGGCTTGTACTCCCTCAGCTGTAGGATCTTGAAGGGTATCTCCAAGCTCTTTAAGGCGATCCCTTTGAAGGCAAGTAAAATTACATAGATAGTTCAGGGACCTCATGGAGAAGGTCGCTGAAGCAAACATTCGCTTTCCATACCTGTCCATCATCCTAGACTCCTTGTTAGGGGGATGAACAGATGAAGAGGTCTCTGCTAACTCTTTTTTGGTGGCTGCTGCTACCACCATGGCATCAACGGGCACACCTTTAGAAAGGAATTGCTTATCCTGGGGGGCTGTAATAAATTTACCAGGTCTCCTCGGAGTTGGTTCCACTGTGTCCAGAGCTGACCAAGCCTTTCGAGCCACTACAGACATAAGTGGGTCGAATGGAGGAGAAACCCAGGAGGTGGAAGGTCGGGAACCGAAAGCGTCCAGGAATACAGACTCATCCTCGGTAGGGGCTAGGAGAGTCCAGTTCCCCCTCTGCCTAAGCATTTCAAGGATGTCCGAAAAGGAAATATCTTCAGAGAGGGATCTTGGGGACCCTTCCGATTCATCTAAGTCTGTATCAGAAGTGACAGACTCAGGGGAGTCAATGTGCTTCCTCTTGCACTTCTTCTTCCGAGGGAGCTACTCTGATTGATCACAGGAGGCCTCGGAAGAAGAGGAAACACCCAATGGGGTATCCTGGGGCATTGGTTCCCTATGCTTGGGGTCTGGAGGAGGAGCAGAGGTTGGCACAGACACTATGAGGGATGGAGCCGGTGGGGCTGGTAGTGGAGCTGTCTCGGGGGACAGCACACTCCGCATGACCTCAAAGGCATCCCTGCCTCGAGACAGAGAAAGCTCTGGTTCCGAAGAAATAGGAATCTTTCTCCATGCTGAGGGGGACAGCTCCGAGGCCAATGTTGGAGCCAAGCTCACCTGCGCCGATGCTCCGAGAGGGAGAACGGGGTCGGACAAGGGTCTGATGCAACTCGCCCCCTCGGAGCCGACGAGAGAGCCCTGGCATTCAGATTCCTCGATCAAAGGAACTATCAAGGTAATCGGAGCTGAAGTCAGAACCGAAGGAGAGATGGTGATTGGAGCCAATGGTTCCACTACTCGAACCCCAATGAACTCCAGCTCCAAACTCAATGGAGTCAGAGGCGAAACAGAAAAAGCGGTGGATGGAGCCGATACCTGTTGAGGAGGGCTAGACAATAGTTTTGCTAGTACCTGTGATTTAAGCAGCCTACTTACTACTCTCTCCACATCATGATCCGACAGCCTAGAGGATCGAGAGGAGTGTGATGAATGGTGGCTGTGTTCACTTTGCAATAATGGAGACCGAGGAGCCGAATGAACTGACTCTAGTGAAGGGGACCTCAGCCTCTGATGGCTCCGAGTTGGCTCTGAAACATCCAGTGGAGCCGACGGAGTGGTTGTCTTGTCGGTGCCAGCCAGAGCCGACATACTCGGTAAATCCTGTACAGGAGTCGGCTTTGAAGGTGGAGCCGATGGTTTAGTGGATTTTGGGGATTTCACTGGCTGGGAACTCTTTGCCGGTGAATCCTGAGACTTTAACAGACCCCTAAGGATCAATTTGTTCTTACGCTCCTGCAGGACTCTTGAACTAAAGGCATGGCAAATAGAACAAGTGTCCTGCCGGTGAACAGCACCCAAACAATAAATGCAGCTAGTGTGCCCATCTGCCAGAGGCATTTTCTGACAGCATGAGTCACACTTTTTAAAGCCAGATACTTTAGCTCCCTTAGACATGACCCAACTACAAAAAACTAAGTGCCACAAAGTAAACACAGACAGACAAGTAAGTACTACTCTAAACAAGTACACGTATAAATATATAACCTCTGTCTTTTTTTATTTTATTTATTTATTTATTTTTTATAACCATAGCAAAAAAAAAAAAGGAAAGGAAAGCCTCTAAGTTAAACGGCTATCCTACGGAGGGGGGAGAACTCTCTAACTTAAACGAGTTCTAAATAAAAGGGAAACTAAGAAGAATGAAGTAGTTCAACAACACGTACAGAATAAAACTAAGAACAGTAAAATATCTATTAGTTTAAGGGATCTAAAAGAATATTTTTACACAAAAAATTGAAATATACAAGCCTGAGCCAGAAAACGACACACCTCGCAGCTGAAGCGGCAAACGAGAACTGGGTAGCTGTCGCTAGGCATCGTGGGATAAGGGGTAGCTTCGAGCCAGTAAACAGCTCTTGAGCTCCGATCCCGAACAGCAAGAATGAAGGTGAGATAGACAACTTAACATCATCTAGTCTCCCTTCTGTAATCTAGGAACTGTTAACTGCACCATGATCATTTGGAGTCTAGTTTTTTTTTTTTTTACAGAGTTGAGCCACTTAGGTCTAAGATGGGCCTGAGGTCTTTTGTGTTCTTGGAAACTAAAATTAATCTTGAATAGGCTCCAAACCCTCTCTGATCTGGTGGAACCTCATGAATGGCTTTTTTATTAGTAGATTTTAAACTTCTAATCTAGCTGTTATTGTTAAATTGCTTGGGACATCTGAAGGTGGAGCATGGAGGAGATGTAAATAGGATATTGTAGGCCCTGGATACTATCTTTCGGATCCACTTGTCCCACGTGATGACCTGACACACAGGAAGGAGCAGGGAGATTTGACCCCAACTGCCTCCAGAGGGAAACAGTTGGGCTGTTCCTCTGAAATGTTGCAGATGAGTCTCAGGGGACTGAAAAATCTCTGGCTTTGCAAAACCACCTATGCCTCTGTAAGTGCCCATCAAAACACTGCTCAAATAGGGGTTGTTGGCCTTCTGTTCCACAAGATTCATACACTCTTCTGGTTGCGGTAAAAAAGTTGTCTAAGGAGTGGAAAGCTTCTCACTAGTAGCCATGTTTTCACTTCCTGCTCACTGTTTTGCATCTTCTGTTTGATATGGAGCCTAAACAGAGTTGAGAAGTCATAAGAGACATTAATGAGGGATACATTGAAGTTGCCTGCAGAGTTACAATATCTGGCATGATGTCTCTCTATTACATGGGCTCTAATTACTTTGCATTTTTACTTGCTGTGATAGAGTTTTGTTTAAGTGACTGATTGTGCATCCCCTGCAGTGATTGTACAAGGAACAGGATGTGAGTACCAAACTCTGAGGGTGACCTTTTTCACTACAGCCTTGAAATTTCATCAGGAGACGTAGGTCTGGCAGTAACCAAGAAGGATGTGGACGGGTTACCCCAGTCCTATAACCCATCCATTTGCTGGAGGGGAGGGACATTATAGCATAGTAGCTATTTGATAGGACAGAAATTCTATTTTGAAGTGCTGTATTTATGCCACATATTATGGAAAAAAAACAATGGTAATATGTGTAGGCACATTACAGCAGTGAAAACCTGTAATAGCTTACCATGATTAGGGTTGGGGTTAGGGGCAGAGGGGAAGGACCCCTGCAATCCCTTACTAATATGTGGTAATCTTAACTCCTCCCCCTAACTCAAACCCTACACATTTTGTACTCCAAAAATGCTTTAATATAAATTTACACTAAACATTTCTTTAACTTCG
Source organism: Protopterus annectens (assembly GCF_019279795.1). Classification (NCBI taxonomy): domain Eukaryota; kingdom Metazoa; phylum Chordata; order Ceratodontiformes; family Protopteridae; genus Protopterus; species Protopterus annectens. The sequence goes on from NC_056749.1 coordinate 627,447,818, forward strand.
CCCACTAGTGTCACCTTACCCCAACTCTAGCCCTACATATTACTTTATCAAAAACCCTTTCCATAAAACTACCACTGTGCAACACTCACACACTGGTGCACTCCACATACGGCATCATACATGCACAACATTAAATCTACACCCTTATTCTAATCCTAAACCAGAAGCATCCACACATGTATCAAAATCTTTTAACAAATGTGAACACACATAAACAAAACACAAATTCTGACTTTCGTCTTAGTCCTTACTTAACTCTAACCATCAAACACTCAAATGCCCAGCCCTATGCCAATATGTTTGGTATACCCAAAAGTTTAAGCATGACAATTTACCATAACCACAGACACATTCCACATAGCATAGGAACAGTCATTGTTCCCACTTTCAAAATTTCCTGCAAACAGTCAGAGATTTTGCTCTTAGTGGACTATTACACTCTGGTGATGAAATCTGCATTTGCAGAGTTTACTACAACCGCTCCGAAAATAAGCACTATTTCTTCTCCAGGTTCCAGTTTTTGCAAATTTTTATTTTACACAATAAAATCAATTTATTTTTTAACATTTTTTCTCATGTGTGTTCCATTTCCTAGACAATTTTCATTCCTGTTTTACTATCCCTATCTTGCTTTCGTTGTCTTTTTTGTCTTGAGTCATGATTAAAATCACCTGTCATGATAGTATACTTATTTACATCCGTATTTATTTTTTTATCTGCTCAAAATTTCTTTTATTAGTGTACTGGCATATACTATAATAAGCCATAATAGGTTTCCCTTTATTTTACAATCCATCTCAAGTAATCGTCCTGCTATAATTCTATAGGAGTTAAGGATTTACATATAATTAGTTCTTATTAATGTTATCTCAGAGCATTTTTTATGTCCTAAGAGTCATAATATTTTTTCACCTCATCGTTGCTGCATTTGCTTTTGTTGCATGTCATAAAGCAGGCTACATCAAACAAGTGTATTACATCTTTCTTAAATTGTTCACACCATTGCAATACTGCTGTTCATCTTACAATGTTTCTTAGACTTTTGTAAAACATTCAAGGACAGCAGCAAAAAATCACCCTTTCCCTTTTTTTGTTGTCGGTTTTAATTAAATTTTCCCCCACTTTTGTTCTCTTACTCTCTTTCCTGTACATCCTTTAAAATAACCTCTAATGCACAATAACTTGTGGGATACATTTGGTTTGCATGGCTAGGCTTATAAAGGCCCCAGTGGTCATTAGCTAAGTATACACCAATGAACCTATGAAGGATAAGTCCAGATAAAATCAGTTTAGCTAGCAGATCTAGGAGAATGTCTCTCTCTCTCTCTCTGTCTCTCTCTGATTCCCTCCCTGTGGGAGGAACAAAGACAGTTTTGTTTATTCAGTTAGTTAGGCAGATGGATGAGTGTTCCTTTTCTAATACAGGACGCTCACCCATCTACCCACTTAACTGTATAAATTACTTGAAACTTCAACAAGGTGCCTTTATTCCTCCCACATAAGAACAAGAGCAGCTACTATTGTTAAATCAGAAATTTGTATTCCTTCATTTTTATAAGAATTAGTGTTCCAGAATATGTCTCATTTCCTACCAACCAAACAATTTGTCCCTCCTTCCCATACCGTCTGTATTCTTTTTCCCTTTTTTCTTCTTTGTTACATCTGGTATCCATGTTTATTTTTTACACTACTAAACCTCTTACATCATCACTAATGCTATTCACATTTAATGCTAAAATCCCTATATCATCCTTTCCTTTTTTGTGTTTTACTTCTGGTATATATTTTGTTTTCCTTCTCTAAAGTCTTGCACCAACAGATTTTCACGACCTTCTTCTAGTTCTTTTTCTGTCTCCATTTCTCCTTCTTTTTCCTATTCTCTTTCTAAAATCACAAATCTATTATTTTCCTGTATATTAATAACCTTACTTTGAAATGTTATTTCTTCTGCCTCTTCATTGTTTAACCTTTCTTCTGTATTACCTTCCCCTCATACCACCTATTCCTTCAATATATTTTGTAGTAATATTTCTATTTGTCTTTCTTCTGGACTTTTTTATTCGTCTGTTCTTTCCCTTTCTAATGTGGGACAGTCAGACCAGAAATGTCCAAATTATTTTTATTTTCTACAAAAAGGTTCACAGTTTTTTGCTGTATGCCCCCTCTCCCAGCATTAATCACACCTTCTTTTATTAAAGTCTTCTACTAAATGATTTTCATCCCCACAGAAATAACATGCTTTGGGGTGGACCCAAAACCTAACAAATCATCTTACCACTCACAATTATTGTATTTGAAATTAGTTGAATTTTTCCATCCTTAACATCCTTTGTTACCCACACTTCCCAACCCCCAGTCCACACATTTCTTTCATCACATTTTTTTATCTTTTTGTATTTTACTATATAGTGAAAAAGAAAACAGTTTACACTCATGCTCATCCATATCTGAAGTCCTAAATTGGACTTTTATTTTTTAGTCGTAGTCCCGGGCTCTGAAATGAGTAGTCTTTCCTTGATACTACATTTCTTTTTTTTCAGTCTCAGTCATAAATGTTTCCAATCCTAGTGGCAAAATAATACTGTCCATAATGTCATACCTGTTCACACTGTGATTATGGATAAACCTTTATATGTCACTGAAGCTAATAAACAGCTGCAAGATAATAGATTCTATGTATGTATGTCTCAAGATCCCACTTCTGTTTTAAAAAAAGAAATTGATATGTTTCTTGAGTCTGCTGTTAATGAGGGGATTATTGATAAATGTACAATGTTTCATCTGAAGGTTAAAAATCCGTCTTCCCAATATTTTTACCTTCTCCCCAAAATACAGAAGGACATGTAGCAACCACCGGGTCGACCAATTATATCCGGTCAGGGTTCCTTGACTGAACCTTTGCCTGCTTATCTGACGGTTTATTTTAAGCCATTGTTAGCAGGACTGAGAGCAAGGATACAAGACACTACTGAATTTTTGAATATTATTTCTAATGCCCAGTTAGAATCTACTTGGTTATTATGTACTTTAGACGTTATGTCTTTATATACCAGTATTCCTCACTGGGCTGGTTTGTGTGCTATAGTGTATTGGCTAAATAAAATGGCTTTATATAGCCCTGCTTTCAATACTTTCTTGTTATGCTTAACGGAGCTTGTGTTATCCAAAAATGTTTTTTTCTTCAATACCAAATGTTTTTTGCAACTGAGGGGTACAGCTATGGGTGCATCGTTTGCACCCATATATGCTGACCTCTTTATGGGGTATTTGGAACAGATAATAATTTATGATATAAATCATAATATTTTTCTTGGTGAGACTGATATCTGGCATAGGTTTTTGGATGACTGCTGGATGGTGTGGAAGTTAGATGTGGTATATTTACAGGAATTCATTCATTATTTGAATGAAAACAAATAGGGTATCAGGTTTACAGTAAACTATGATAATACAGCCATTCCTTTTTTAGATGTCAAAGTGTCCAAACAATCTGATGGCACTTTGTCTAGTACACTATATAAAAAAAAACATCATTCTAATACTTTACTGCACGCATCCAGTTGTTATCCTAAACATATAACAGCGAATATACCTAAATTACAGTTTATGAGAATACATAGAATTTTTTCCAATACTGAAGAATATATACTTTTTGATAATGACCTTATAGGTTGTTTTGCTGAATGGGGTTATTCGTTAGCACAAGTTAGGCAGACAAGTAGGAATGTACAATCATATTCTAGAAGGGAGCTTTTGAAATATAAAGACAGGGACCCTTGCTCTAGTAACAAAATCCGATTCACTACCACTTATGGTAGAAACACTCCTAGATTTTTGGATATGATACAACATTGGAACATTCTATTAACAGATGACAGGTTAGGTGAGTTGTTAGGCCAGAGATGCTGTTTTTCTTTTAGAAGGGGAAAAACTTTTAAGTAGTTATTTTAGCCATTATAAACATTTTTCACCCTTGATAAATTCTATACAAACTACCATAGATGGTACACAAGTGGTGGGTTGTTATCCTTGTGGCCACTGTTCTTTTTGTAAATTTATATGTTCAACCTAGGAATTTTCAAGTACAAATACATCTAGGGTTTTTTCTAGCAGAATGTTTGGTAATTGTAATAGTGATTGGGCTATTTATCTGTCTATCTGCTCTTGCATAGCCTTTTATGTAGGGCAAACTTCTAGACCACTAAACCTGCGTATTTCAGAACATATGAGTAGCATTAGAAATAAATATCTGGCTAATGCCTTGTATAAACATACCATTGTACACAAAACAGCGGTTAAAATTTATTATTATTGACAGGGTGTTAAGTCATAGATCAACAAAAAGTGGCTTTAATGTTTTAAATAAAAACGAGAAGTATTGGATAGTAAAATTGGGGGGATTGTTTCCACTTGGTCTTAATGAACATTTATAATAATTGTTTAATGAGATATAATTATCTCAATCTGTGATGGTATATAAGAAGGGGAATGTACTGATGTGTTTTACATTGAAAAAGGCCTGTGGGCTGAAACCGGTCTGTTTTTGTACATTAAAATCAGATATTTGCTCCTGTTGAGTGCTGGCTGTTTTTGTTGTTTTTGACTTTGCTGTTTGAGCCTATGCACCTGCCGTCCTTGCAGAGATTCTAGTTTGGGGAATACCTGTTCACACTGCCATCACTTTTCATTTTTATTGTTATCACTGATTGCCTTCTCTGTGGCTGTTGAGAAACAGCAACTGTTTGTCCCATCTCAGTTCCTTCTTCCATTCTTCCTTGTGTTTTTGCATTTTCTTGACTTCTTTTTTCTTGTAACAAAAACCCTGTTGCAGAGGTAAACCATGAAAACTGGCTACTCCACCAGCCGAGAATACCTCCATTGTTTTACCTTCACCAGCACTTATTTGTGTTTCCAATCTCCCAGTTTCTTCCTCTTGTAATACACTCTCCACCATGTCACTCTACCCTGCTTCTTCTCCTTCCTTTGGCTCTGCCTGGTTCATCAAATTTATCAGCACTTGTGTCTCTGGTTTTACATTTTCCAACTCTGTAACAATTATTCCATCTCCTTCTTCCTTCAGAATGTTTTCTCCAGCTCTGCTGCACTCTCCTTAATCATGGGGTTCACAGAACTGCAGTAGCAGCCTTCCAGTACCACCTAGCAGCTCCAGAGAACGCTTCATTTTCTATCCTCCAAAGAGTAATGGTTCTTTGTTAAAAGCCATATCATATTTACAGTATTTACATAATATACAAATTATTTTCAATTATTTAAATTTTTTATATTCATAATCTCATTTCTTTTTACACTTTTGCATAAATTTACTTTGTATTATTTACATTCCTAATCCCCCTACTCTTTTCTCCAAGGGTTAGAGGGTTGTAATAATATATCCCTGCTGAGATCCACTGTCTCCCTCGAGCAGCCTCTCCTGGAACAGCAGTTCCATGTCTTGTGAAGGTTCGACAACCGTTCCCTTCGTTCTCCTCTATCACCCCTCCCTTATTATTCATTTTGAACCTCTGCTCTTCTCCTTCTCATATTCGTTCCCTGATAACAACATTTTTTGTGAAGGTTCCACTGCCTTTGCATTTAAACCATCCAATTCTCACTCCATTTCTTTTTCAAAAGCCCCTTCCATACCACAAGTACTTGCCATACTCCTTTCTGCTTCTCCGAGCAGCCTCCGTGCCTGGACCAGAAGTAGGGAGTACTACACCAAACAGTGTCCCTGTTCAAAAAAGAGAGAAGTTCCCAATAGCCCTGGCCAAATGTCCCACAGTCAGTATGAATACCACCTAGGGTCTCCACTGAAAAAAGTTATTGGCCTAATGGGACAACCCGGTCAGCAAAGCATAAATAAATAAATTAAATAAACAGCAATTTGTTGAATGAACACACATAAGGCATGCAACATTATTATATCACAATGCATCTGTTAATCAGTATATGAAATGAGTCCTTCTCATGGGACCCCAAAGTCTCTGTGGCCACCTCAACAGCCATTCCAAATCTGAGCTGCTGCTTCTGCTGCTCTCTAGAAAGCTTCATTTTTCTCTGTCTGGGATTTTTGCCTTAAAAAGAGAAAATAAAAGACAGATGGCCACGGCATTGTAAACTGTATCTGCTGCTTCACTTTTAATATACATAGTGTGTGTGTGTGCATATATATATATATATATATATATATATATATATATATATATATATATATATATATATAAATGGGTCTACTTCATTTGCCCGAACTTCCAATTGCTCGACATCCATTTGACCGAAATTTCATTTGACCGACACTTCATTTGACCGACAAGTATTATTGGCAAGAAAATGGGATATGCTCCCTTCCCCACTGTAGTGCGACCCTGGAGTTAGAATATATAGTTGTTGGGGTGTGGGGGGCACAGCCCCCCATTATGTGGGGTGTGGGGGGGTGAAGCCCCCCACTAAATTTCATATTATATTGTTTAGTCTTGCTTTAATATTGCTTAGTAAAACAAAAGTAAGTGGGGGGCTTCGCCCCCCAAACCCCCTATTGTGGGGAGCTGTGCCCCCCACATCCCCCTAACTATATATTCTAACTCCAGGGTCACACTACAGTGGGGAAGGGGGCATATCCCATTTTCTTGCCAATAATACTTGTCGGTCAAATGAAATTTCGGTCATTTGGTCTCGGGCAAATGGGTGTCAGGCAAATGAAGTAGACCCATATATATATCTATATATATATATATATATATATATATTTATATATATATAGATATATATATATATATATATATATATATATATATATATATATATATATATATATATATATATATATATATAAAACTAAATAAAAGACCGCCAGTGTAACAAAACCACACTGGAGCAACAGAGGAAGACCGCAACCAAAATTAGCATAAAAAACTTCTTTACTCAATGCTTTCGTCTCAAGGACTTCTTCAGAAATAAAAACATATACATTTAATACACTTTTTATACAAAAAACATGTCCCTCCTAAAATCCCAATTAAATACTAACTCAATTAATTAGTCAATTAAGCAACAAATCAGCATTTAACACACATATACTTCATATGACCCAACTTTCATTTGACCAAGACCATATAACCTAAAGTTCAAAATACTGAAAATTCACCTGACTGAAACTCATAACACCAACACCTTACTATGCCAGATTTCAACATAGTAGTGGCAGTGTGTAGACTACTGTAAGGTAAGTAAAAGGCATATGCCCTTTTCTCCACTGTAGTGTGATCCTGGAGTTAGATAGATATATATAGGTAGGTAGCGACATAATAATGTAGACAAGATGTCAATTACATATTAACAACATGGAACATATGCACTACCATAAAGGCCTTACTCAGATGATGCAGAACAGTTGGCATGGTGACATATCACCTTATATAACCAGAAGGATAACACATGGCATATGAAACAAAGTTATTCACTTCTCCATCAGAACAGGACTATCCTTATGATCAAAAGGGAGCAAATTAATTTTCCCCATTTGCATTCCTTCCAGCTGACTCCTTGTTCCTTGGTGTTGCAGTTTTTTTATACATTTGTTTTTCCAATAATATCAACAGGGCTGGAAGCTGGGAGTTATTCATTTTTTTCTCAGTGAGTTTGTGTGTGTGTGTTTGTGTGTGTGTGTGTGTGTGTGTGTGTGTGTGTGTGTGTGTGTGTGTGTGTGTGTGTGTGTGTGTGTGTGATAAATGTGTCACAAACATAACACTATAGTAATAGAGCTTGCAAGGACATACACAGTACACATATTATCTATAGTTAGAAGAACCTCTTTTAATCAGGTAGTCTAACATCCCAACCCTAATTGTCTGTGGCCTGTGGACTCCATTGAGGTAATCTCTGCCTTGTTTTCAGAGTTATGTCAAACTCTGATTTTTTTTTTTTAGTTAATATCTATTCCAAAGACCTGTTTTATGCCATAATATCAACAAGTCCTGATGCTGGGCTAAATTCATCAGCCAGTGTGCTGCCTTCCTGACTAGCTGAACACACTTCTCTGTACATTTAGGCAGCATAAAACCCCAAGTCCCTGAGTAATGGGTCAGCTCTTGGGGTGTGTTGTCGATATGATAGTTAACAGGGGTGGATGACTTCCTGAAGGATACTATTAGCATTTCTAGGCATTTAGTTTTAGTCCATGACTCTGACACCACTTATTTGTCTGTGTTAGCCCTTCCTGGAGAACATTTGTGTTGGTGGGGGATTCAGTGACTATTCTTAATTTGCAATCATCAGCTGGTCACAGAATTGCTAAAAAGCAAGGATGTTAAAAATAAATGGCACGGCTGATGAATGAAAAAAGTGCAAAGAATGTCTAAAAATTAAATAAGGATATATTAAAAAACTTAATTGTGGCTTCATACTTAGCCAGCCATACTCTGCTTCTGACCGCTGAGTTTGGTGGTGCCAAGTTGGTATCTAATGGTCATTGGTTGCAAGGATCTGAATAGTCAGTGGTCAGACAGCTTCTCACAGTGCTCAGGGCAGTTTTCTTTAGTAAAAATACTTGCTTACAGTGATAAATACTATTTTGTTGATATAGGCATGCTTATCAGGAGGCTGGCAACAACACATTGTGCTCATACGTTAATAATCCTTATTTTCAAGATCATCTCACAAGGATTTGAACTTTGATACCCACAGAGCTGAGGTTCAGAAGTCAACCAGTTCCATTTAAAATCCTTTAATTTTCATTCATTACAAGTGCTGCAGGTGTGTCAGTTTTTTGTAGTACTGACATGGCTAACAAGGAAAAATATAATTTATCACAAAAGTCATAGATTTGTTTAACAAACTTAAAGCAGTTACTTGTAGTTCAATGTGTCCCGTGTCTTTATTTAATGCTGCCAGAAATTACATTTCAGACTGGAAAAGAAAGGAAAGGTATACCTTTCAGTCTTTCAGCATCTTGAATAAAACCAGGCAACTTGGTATGAAACCTTTCTAGTCTCTGTACAGCTGAAGTATGATTTATTATTTGCCTTGTAATTGCATAACCATATAATTTATCTATGGTATGGTAGCTGTCAGAACACCAGTATCTGTTTTTATTTCTTACCAGTAAGTTATTAAGATAAATTTTGTTATCAATATGTTAACATTCGTTAACATTGATTAAACTGTTGTCATCCTAAACTAAGGGCAATCTGTTTTAACTTTCGAAACTTTTGATACAAGGAAGTAATTACTATGAAATTGTAATTACTACTTAGAAAAAAGTATCAAATTAAAATTTAGTGACATCTTAGTAGTAAAAATAGAATTGGTAGATCTGAGATTATGTAAGCACAGCCTCTTAAAATTTGTAATAAAAGGTCAGGTTCAGAATGTTAACAAAGTGTTCATTCAGACTGATAGCTAGATATGCAGTACAGTGACCAGTTTTGAGATATACTTTTTTTTTATAAAAATTAGTTAAAAAGAAGTATACACTTTTAAATGACTGTTAAAAAGAGATTACAAAATTGTTACAGGTCATGTAATATATTGTCTGTGTAATATAAATGTTAGTCAGTGTGAGTGGCTCAACCAACAGCACAGTTGTCTTTGATGATGAAAGATCAGAAGACTGTAGGTTCTATTCCAACTCCATGTCACTGGATTATTTATTCAAACTGCTGACAAGACAGTGTAGTATTTGGAGATGTTGCACTCCTAAGTATGTTGTCCTTCAGATGTGACATTAAACCGAGGTCCCATCTGCCTGACTTGGTGGTAGCTCAGGTGAATGTAAAATATCTCACAGCACTTCTGAAAAAGTGTTGGAGATGTTCCCCAGTGTTGTGACCAACTCTCCCCTTGTAGTATAAATCCCACCAGGTCTCACTTGTAAAGTGATTGCTAACCCAGTCAACAAAGGATAAATAAAATAAAATAAATAAATGAAATATCTATCATGTCAGAGTATTATTTCTTCTTATTGTTTACAAAGTAATCTCTAACATTTTCTCTCCCCACCCCCCTTCCCATAACTGACCGTCAGTTGCCACCAGCTCCTCTCAGCGTTCACCAGATCTACCTGCCTTAAGTTCCCCTGGACTTACCTCAACCTTCTAGGGTGCTGATGCGGTGTCATCCTGCTGCAGTGGAATGTGCCCAATGCCCCACTATCCTGCAGCATCCTTGTGAGCTCTGCAGTTGCTGCCATCTAGCAACCTCCTGACTAGATGGTATACTCATACAACATGAAGCTCGCCACACTCTTAGCAGTGCTATTGCAGTGAGCTTAGACTGGCTCCCTCCCCTGGGATGGACAAGATGATGTCATCTTCTCCCCAGCATCCTCCTCAGTTTGGCCCAGTACCCACGCAACTAGTTGTTAACATGACACCGGAACACAATAAGGGTTTTATCTCTTTGCACCATGGGGCCGCTAATTTCTAGCATGTCCAATGTACCATTGCTAGCAGGTTCTAGCCACAGATTTAAAATGGATTTTAGATAATACATATGGCTATTACTAGTTTGTCAGCTATAAAGGTCCAATTATAAAATTCTGTTGATTCTACTTCCCAGTCCCAGATAAAAGTTATTTTTTCAGTTTATCATAGTCCATGTAATCAGTTCCCTCTGGGCTTGATTCCAGTTTTCCAAGGAGGTAAAATTCTCAAAGATGACTAAGTATGACTCCAAGTCATCCTTCTTGGTTTGTTTCTTTATAATATGCACATCTAAAGGTCTGCATCTATATTAGGCAGTGCAGATTGCTGTTGATGTAATTGCATCAGCTTTGGGTTAGTGCTCACCTATGGGTCTTATTAGAAATGGCGCCATGGTTGTGGTTACCAGGAAAACCCTGCATGAAAAATAGAAGAAAGACCTCATTGACTCAACAGTAATAGTGTTTTGGGTATTGATAGCCAAAATATGCATTGCACTTGGCAATGGAGGCAATATGAAAAATAGTAAATGGCAAGCCCCATGCACGCATCACCAATGTAAAGTCTAAAGAAACAGTGGAGATATCCATGGAACTTATTTCGTATTCCACAAAGCAGTGACTATTACTACCCTCTTGTCTTCCCATTTCAAAGCATGGTTTCACTAGGACCAACTCCACACATTAACCTCTCAACCTACAGACTTTAAAATAGGTACAAAGGCCCTTGAAAAGTGGATACATACAACACAAAGATCTGGACATCTAATTAGCATAAAATCTGAATACCATATAGCTCATATATCTTCCTGCTTCCACTAGGAATGTGGGATACTACTGAAACACTTAAAAAAAAACAGTGACAAAATGATTGAAAAATATAAGAACATTATCCAAGATACAATGTAAAATCTGTAGTCGTTAAATAATTATGTGCATATGCGAGAGATGCAATTATATAGTTAAATTGGAGGCTAAGCTGTCTCCACCCAAGATTGGAACAGGCAGTCATGAGGAGAAGGTTAACACTTGCACCACACCTCCAGCCTCACATAGACATACTAAACCAGCACTGGCAAAAATACACATAAATACACAAAATCATACTCAGAGGCTCTAAATAAAAACCTGCAAAAGCATCAGAGACCTCCAAAGCAGACATCCAAAAAACCTGCACCTCCCGTCATAAACCAGACAACATATAAAACACATCAGTGTGCCGCACAATCACAGCCCTTAAGGTGAAATAACATACCTAACACACTAGTAATAGGCGACTTTATAGTTAGGCACGCTGACGTCCCACTCATTAGGCTGGACAAGGAGAAGGTTACTGTTAGCTGCCTGTCGGGAGTCAGAATCCGCCACATAACACAAGCACTCAGGTCACTCCAGAACAAGTACAAATATGACTGTCATTGTTCATGTTGGTGTGAATGACCTGAGACGTACCTCCCTAGGCTACATGAAAAGAGACATGGAAGAGCTCTCTGATCATGTAGCCCAGGCGGGTATGACCCTGACCCTGAGTAGCATCCTGCCCTCACCAAGAATGATACTGCAGTATAAAGAAAAAATTATCAATTTCAACAATTGGCTAAGCTTCTGGTGTCATTCAAAGGGGATCCAGTGTCTGTCAGCCTGGGACAACATGCTCAACAATCCTTGTTGCTTTGCAAGAGACGGCTTGCACCTGTCACCCTTAGGATTTCGAATACTGGCCAAGGCTCTTGCTGCCCCATAGTGCCTTTTTTAGACAAGACTCAAAAGTCAAACCCACCTCCATAAACAACACAAATAAAAAAATGAGGGTTATGCTACTCAACACCAGGAGTTTAAATCTCAAAGTTCACGCATTCAAAGCACTCCTCAGTATGGAGAACGTTGACATCTGTGCAGTAACTGAAACCTGGTTCAATGCTCCAGAGAGCACCCCAGCACTAGAACTCATACCACACATTTCGGCCACAGAACATGGACCGAAACACAAAAGGAGGGGGTGTATCCATATTCATCAAGGATACCTACATCTCCAGGTTAGTGGCGCAGCATGAAACCTCTGAGATCATCCATGTGCAATTAACATCAAGCAAATCTGCAATGCAAATTGTGGCCTACTACAGATCACCCTCCATGACCCAGGACCACCACTCCACCTTTCTGGAGACATGAAGGTCCTACCAAACACCCTGATATTGGGCAATTTCAATTACCCTACCGTTAACTTGGAAAACTACTCAAGTACAAACTCCCAGGTCCAGCGCTTCCTGGAATTTATCAACTCAAATGCCCTGGATCAGCTGGTAAACTCCCGTACCAGAGGTGAAAACATATTGGACCTGGTCATCAACAACATGAGTGACAGGTGTTCCTCACCGGAGGTCAACCAGTCACTGGTTAGATCAGACCATAAACTAATCACTCTGGATGTCCACACCACACCACCACCCCCAACCAAGGAAACCACAGTGAAAAACTTTTCTATAGCAAACTTCAACTTACTTAAGACAGAGGTGGCAAGTTTCACAGTCCCCACGCTAAAGGATAACAGTGTCCAAAATGCAGGAACCTTTACAAATGCACTCTATGAGCACCTACAAGGGTGCATGGATTGTGCCATCATTAGCAAAACCAAGACTCACTCCCCTAAGAGAAGGAAACCAGTCTGGTGGACCCCTGCCATAAACAGGCTATACAATAGAAGAAGGAAACTAGTTCAGAAAAAAAGCAAACCCCAAGAAGGAAAGACATCCCTGATCAGTATCAGTAAGAAACTAAGGTCCCTCATAAAATCATCCAAGGCTAACTTTGAAAGAAAAATAGCTAAGGATTCGAAAGATAACCACAAAGCCTTCTTTAGCTATGTCAAGAATCTAAGTGACAACTCGCAGATATGCTCTGAGCTAGTGCAAAATAGCACAAAATATACTGAACCTACTGATATTGCCAACATCCTGGCAGATAGATTCAGTGCAAACTTCACCCCCCTCTCACCCCCAAAAGGGCCCACAATAATTCCGGAAAAGTGTAGTGTCCCAGAAATCACAGATGCACAGGTGAAAACAGCCCTTTCAAAAGCCAAAAGCACAGCATCAATGGGCCCAGATGGTGTCCCAGGCTGCGTTTTGCACTAACTACAGAACGAACTAACCCCCCCACACCTAAACACACTGTTCATCCTCAGCCTCTCCACAGGCTACATGCCCATAGAATGGTGCACAGCAACGGTTATTCTGCTCCACAAAGGAGGGGCCACAACTGACCCTGGCAACTATCGCCCCATAAGTTTGACTAACCTGGTCTGCAAGGCTATGGAACTCATTACCAAAGATATTGGGAACCTCCAAACACTTGACCCGGCCCAGTTTGGCTTTGTTAAGGGCAGATCATGCCTACTAAATCTGGTTGACTTCTTCGAGATAGTCACCAAGGCCATAGATGATGGGAAGGTGGTTCACACAGCCTACCTTGACCTTGCCAAGGCTTTTGACACCATTTCCCACTCGGGAATTATAGAAAAACTCACCAGCCTGTACATAAACCCCTACTTCACGAGATGGGTTGCCAACTGGCTTACATACAGAACTCACATGATAAGAATAGCGGGCTCCAGGTCCGACTCTAAACCAGTCACAAGTAGTGTCCCACAAGGCTCAGTCCTGGGACCCCTACTGTTCAGCATATACTTCTCAGAAGTACAGGCAAACACAGGAGGACTATGGATAACCAAGTTCACCAATGACTGCAAACTGGGAGCCATAACTGACTCTCCGGCTGACATGGACATTCTCCAAAAGGGCCTTACTGAGACGGACACCTGGTGTCAAAGTCATGGTCACAAGCTAAATGCCAAAAAAATGCATAGTCGTCCCATTTGGGAAAAACAAAACACCCATGAATTACCACGTAGGTAGCAGCCCCCTTAATACAGAAGAGTTAATAAGAGATCTGGGGACCCAGGTAGATTGTAATCTCTCCTTTGACAATCATATTGCCAAAGTAGTTAGAAAATCCATCTATGTAGCCCATCTAATTACTAAAGGGTTCGCATCTTGAAATAAAGAGGTTATAGTGCCCCTCTACTCGTCACTCATCAGACACATCATAGAGTACAATGCCCCATTTGGGATGTACCTCACAAGACACTTCCAGCAGCTGGAAAGACCACAAAAGTACCTCACCAAGAGGATCACTGGCCTCAAACATATGTCCTATGCAGCCCGATTGGAAAAACTCCAGCTGTACTCAGTGGCATATCGCTTATTCAGAGATTATCTCTGCCTGACTTACAAAGCCATGTCCAACTCAGAATTGATGGACATACTCCACCTAAAGAAATCCAAGTCACTGCGAGCCACTCACTCTAGTGAGCTAAACTTTGCCACAACGATAAGTAGAACATGTTGGAGGGATAGATTCCTGTCACAGAGACTCCGCATGCTTTGGAACAAAATTCCTAATTACATTAGGCAGAGCCCCTCACTAACACTCTTCAAGAGAAACCTTGACGAGTGGATGGGTAACAGAAAATACATCCCTGGGATCACTTCATTGGCTCTTCTTGACAGAGGCTCAGTTAATTAATCAATGGGGCGGCGAAAGCTGACACTCTGGCTAGGCTTATAAATACCCTCGGGCAGATAACCTAGTACCTACCTGTGAACCTATGTTGCAAATGTTTACCACACTAGATCATTTCTTTTTGCTTCTGACAAAAGGAGACACGAGATGTGTGTCCTCATTCTTTAAATCATTGGTGCCACTAAAACATTGGCCATATACTCTGTTTGTTTTGTATCCTAGGCAGTTTTAGAAATTATGTGTGACAGGGGGGAGGGGTGGTTAGAAAATTGTATGAAAGGGTAAATCAAGCTTGCAAACATGGACAGACCTCCAAAAGTAGTACTTCTTATTTAGGAGTAAATCACGTCTGAAAAACATTCCTTCAAAATAGGGACAGTTGAGAGATTGATCTGCCTCTCATATCCTCCTTCTTGACGCCTCCCAGATAAAGAGCTAGCTTCCTGATTGCAGCCCTCTGGGCTAACTTCTTTTATACCACATTAACAAATAATTAAGTCCTTGTTACTGACTGATACTAAGTTTTGCCTAGCTGCTTACTTGTAAAAATATTCCCATATTCCAGTCCAGATGTTGCAACACATACAATACACAAAAAAGGCCATTACCCCCTTTTATTTCCAACTTGTTACATTTCCATCTATCTGTTTATGTATCTATAGATGTAGATATAGCTGTATGATTATATGACTCTGTCGATGTGCACAAGCATAGAAGCATAATGCATCAGTGCAGCCATTTCGAGAACAAAGTTATCCAAACCAATAAAAAAATGAACGAAAAATGATTAAAAAAGAAAGCACATAATTTCCTTTTCCAATGTGTAAACCCAAACCCTAACAATTATTTAAGATGAAATTTGTTTAAATAGTGGCAGTGTTAGAGTAAGGGTTTTTTCATAAGTTAACATCTAGGACTAGGCATTGGGGCAGTATTAGGTTATGGTCTGTATGCATGAATGAGGTTGCTAAGGGTGAGTCCTTTCTTAGCTAAGAAAGTAAGATCAAAGGAGCTGTTAGTGGATAGACTGTTGGATGAGAAAATCCTTTTTCCTGCTCCTGTATGGAAGTGACAAGGACAATATTGATAAAGCTGTTACATTGCCAGGACAAAACCTTTTGTGATTTTCACTATAAAACTGCTTCTAGTGTGCATCACAAGATGTTTATTATACTTGTCATAGCAAAAAGCAATGCAGAGGGCAGCCACTTAGATAGGGTGTGCTTGTTGACTGATAAGCATTCTTTCCATTTCTGGAAAGAGGCAAAATATGATCAGTCTTTTTTATCATCACTGCTAGATTTTCTAGTATCTCTGAGTTCTGTGTGTACATGTAAGAACTGCAAATCAGTGTTCTCCATCAATTCAGAATTTTGGGTAAAAAAGTTACAGACAGAAGCTTGGTTCAGACAAACTTCTCATATATATAGGTGGGTTTACTATCATAATCTCGAAATAAAAAAAAAAAAAGTTTATTTATTAGCGAAGTGTTTCGCCGAAAGTACACATTACTGAATGTCCCTAATGTCGTAAAATAGCTGTTAATGCCAAAAATGTCGATCACGACATTTTCAGCACTTAACAGCAATCCCACCCTTCCCGTAACTCCCTGACTAGCTAACCTAACATCCCGTTTATGTAGGAGGGCAAGCCCCCCTGCACCCCCCCTCCCCCAACTTAATATTCCAACTCCGAGATCGCACTACAGTGAGGAAAGGGATATATTTCCCTAACCGCACTGTACCGCGATCCCTTTACATGAGCGAACATTATATTTACGAATACACAGTCCATTCGCAAAAATGATGTTCGCTCATGTAACCTGCACACATATGAAGTATTCGAACATCTGTTGTTTGAATACTTCATAGCCGTGCAATTGCATGGCGACATTTCAGTGGTAAACCATATAGGTGTATAGAATGGATGAATAACCTAGTAAGGTGATAGGTTTAGGTTCATAAGTATTTACAGGGTTATTGATCAGTGAGAATATTTAGAAGTCTAGCCGTACATTCCCAGGACGTTTTTAGCCCTTATATTTTAAGTACAAATAACCCAGAGATGAGCACAATATTTACATGTTGCCCTTATCCAAGAGAGACAAGGGTGCTGAACCAGGAATGAATTTACAGTTACATCTGAAGAGTGTAAGAGAAGTACTTTGCTTTATGTAGAGAGGAAGGTGATTCCAAAATGTGGTATTCTATGCACTATATATCTATCCCACCAACATGTTCTGTTTATGTTGCAGAAGAGATTGAGGTGTCTTAAGCAGGTGTTCATTCACCCACTGAACTTATGAATGTGCAGTAGGCCCGACAGGATAGGGTCTGTTGAGCCTCTGTATGCGAGACAGAGATTGCTTCTCAGTAGCCTGGATTTAAAGCTAATTGGCTATGTTCTCTGGGTCAGAGTATGTGATATAATTTACTGTTAGCTCTGCACAGTGCTGGGCATTGTTTCTATGGTTTCTAACATATTTAAAGAAGGCTTTGCGGTTGCATTTTGCTTGGGTAGGGATTTTTACCTCATATCTGTTTTTGATTGAGTTGATCAGGGTCTGAAGTTTCCTGTTAATTTTTTTTGCATCTTGAGTGTTGCATTTATTTTTATGGGTAATGTATATAGAACCTGTTTATATTTGGGTTCCTCCATATGGGTTTATTTTTTGAGTATGGAGTTGTATTTATTTCAGAAGG
This sequence comes from Protopterus annectens, assembly GCF_019279795.1. Taxonomy (NCBI): domain Eukaryota; kingdom Metazoa; phylum Chordata; order Ceratodontiformes; family Protopteridae; genus Protopterus; species Protopterus annectens. Next base: position 627,465,518 of record NC_056749.1, read on the forward strand.
GACAGATGCATCTATGCAGCTATTCACGTGTGCACAGAATTTCACGGGTAAAGGATTACACATAAGAAGTGTAGCCACTGATTTGGAAAGGGATGTTGATTTTAGCTAGGTAATTAGTCAATTTCTGTAGATTAGCCTTGGCATAATTTTTAAATGCTGAGGTATTGGTGGATGCTTCTGGCTTCAGTCATAAGATGAATTTGACTGATTTGAGGTCCAGTTTCAGAAAGAGGGAGTTTGGTGAGGACTAAGTCCAGGATTTTATTGCCCCGGTTGGTGTGTGGACTGATTGGTCCAGACAGTTTGTATTGATGAAGTCCAGAAATCTCTGGGAATACATGTTAGAGGATATGTACCTTTTCCAGTTAATGGAGGGGTAAATGAAGTTCCCTGGAAGAATGTTTAGGGACTGCATACTATTTAGGTAGGAGGTATGGGCTGAGCAGGACATAGTGGGGGTCCTATAGTTAGCCATGATGTGAAATGGGGTTTTGTTAATAGTAAGTCAGCCATGGAGGAGTTCCATATCATTATCTTGTCTAACTAGTCTATACAGGTGAAGAGCTTTTTTTTTCCAGATATGGAGACACTGCAGCATTTAGTGCCTTCATGTAGTGTGGTGGGCCTGAACATGTTGCAGGCACTGACATCCTGCACTAATGAGCTGCTGTCAGTGGTCTTAAACCAGGTCTCTGTGACTATGCATATAACAATATTTTCCAGAGTATGGAGTGCCTGTAGGAAAAAAAAAGCTTTTCATAGCATATATCTTACTGTTTGTTGGTTCAAAGAAAGTTAAATCCACTTTTCCCAGCAGAAAGATCAAGTGTTAGATTTGAGAGGTATGTTTTTTGGAGGTCTATATTATAAGCGCAAATGCTTAGGTTGTCAAATACAGCGTGATTGACACCTATTAAGGGAAAGCACAATTCACTGAAACCTCAAAACATGGAAATACACATCACCAAATTCTTTCGTTTGGCCAACACTGTTCCACTCAGTAACGAAAACAAAACATGCTTCCCACTACACCGCTCACTACATACTACCCACCCAAACAAAATAAATAAACCACATACATACATACACTAACCTAAACCCTACTTCTAAACCTACACTAACCTTTACATACATTACTATCTATGCACTTTCCTTAACCCGCACCCTAACCCTAAGGTCCGTAACTATCGCACACTTACCTTAATAAGCTATACCCAAACAAAATAAATAATCCACACACATAGACTTAACAAAACCCTACTTCTAACCCTTACATACATTACTATCTATGCACTTACCTTAACCCGCACCCTAACCCTAAGGTCTGGAACTATCGCACACTTACCTTACGGAGCTATACTGCAGAAAGGCCAACTATGCCGAATAAGGATTTTGAATTTCATGTTTTCCGGCATTCGGTGTACTCGTGGTTCACTTAATAGGTGTTGATCATGCTGTATTCGACAACCTAAGCGATCGCGCTTCCAATATAGACCCGTTTTTTTGGTAGCATTACAATGAGAATTTCTTTTAAGAAAGGGCTTAACAGATGGTAAGAGACTGAGTAATGCTTCTCAAAACCTGAATCTGGAAAAGCAATGGAAATGTTGGTATACAAGCAGGTACTGCCAAAATATGAAATTCAATGAATAAGAAAACTAACCTTGACCCGAACAAATTATTTCAACAGTCCAAATAGCATCAAAAGTAGTTAGCATTGAGGATCCTGACTTTGTGAGATAGCCCAGGAAATAAATTTCTTCCACTTTTGAATTCAAGATGCTTAAGGGATGAGTAGAAAAGAAGTTGGAATTTGGTATCATTGTATATCCTTCTCCTTCACAGGTTCAGTATCTTGATGGCGAAACAGAAAAACTTGCACTGCTGTTGTATTAAAAGACTAAAGTAGCGCTATTAGAATTTTGACTGGTTTTGTCTTGTTCAGCTTGGAGCAGGACGTTTTGACTCAGAAAAAAGGAGAAAATGCACTCATTAAGGTCTGAGTGAAAGGCTTTGCGCTGGTTGTGTTGACGTGAATCACACTGGATCCACTCATGGGACACTCCATATCTGCATATCATCCCCAAAAATGTAAAGGTTCAGTTTTGTTCATGTTTCAAGTTTACTTCCCATTGCCTGCTAATTGGTCTGTAATCCTGGAATGTGAATTGCTAATAATTGTAAGATGAGCTGCAGTGCCCACTTACAAATCCAAAAGGTTTCCTTGTAGACTTGGAAGGATCTAGTTTCTCCTTGATTCTTTATGTGCTATATCATGATAATATTTTCTGTATTGTTCCAAACATGCCTCAGATGAAAATTATCTGGAAAGCTGTAAGGGCCCAATACACTGCTTTCATCTCCTTTAGGCTGATGTGAAAATACCTTCCTTGTTGAAACCACCTGCTGTGCGCTGACAGGTGTGAAATAAGTAACTTAGGCATTACCCATAGTGTTAAACAATGAACTTTGGATGGAGGAAGTAGACATTTCAGTGGACAAGTTTGGTATAATCACTGCCATAAAGGAATCTTTATAGTGGGTGGATCTGTGGATAAGCTACAAATATTTCTGAGATGTCACTGATTGTTTCTCTTTCTCTTTTGAAATCTTGCATAAGGTACCAGACAAATGCAAGAAAGGATGCACTCCACAGATCTCAGAAACTCTTGCTGTAAAGAATTGCTGAAAATTTTTTGTTTTGACTTTCTGAGTCTGTTTTTAATTGCCTTGCATATGAAGCACTTTAGTCAGCAATGAATTTGATTGCCCCATTACAGTTGCTGAATTAGATAGATACAGTTTTTTTGTCATCTAATATTAATTCCAGGCTTTAAATACTACAATTGTCCATTGTATGTACTGTCTTTGTAGTTCTGTTGTTTCTATCATAATCAAAGTATCATTCAAAATGAAGAAGAAGATGATGTTTTGGTTTCTGAGGTGTGTCAACAGTGAAGCTAAATGTTTTGTCAGTACTGCGGGGGCAGTGCATAGTCCAGATGGTAGTGCTGAAAACTGAACATGAAGATGAGGTATCCAGGATCAGCTTTTGTTAAATTACGGTTTTGTTTTACACTCTCTAATGGATCAACAATAATTATCATCTGCGAACTGACCAAACAAGGAACCTTGGCTCTCTGGTAAGTAGATTTTTCTCGAGTTCCTATCAGCATTTCGAATGCTGAAAATGCCAAAGTCAATTTCATCGAACTGAAATGCTTGAAATCTCAGAAGACCGAACTGACGGAACATCGATTTCTTTCCCAAGGAAGAAATCGGTGGGCCGTCTTCAGAGTTTGTTATTTCCTCCACTGTGCTGTGGTCTCGGAGTTGGTATATTTAAGTAGGGGGGTGGGGGGCACAGCCCCCAACATTGGGGGTGTGGAGGCCAAAGTCCCCCCACTTCTGTCAGTGTTTAAAGTATTTATTTATTTATTTTTTGCACGGAACACCGATTTCTTTCCCTGTGAAGGAAATCGGTGTTCCGTGGGTTCGCTGTTCTGAGATTTCGAACATTTCAATTCGATGAATTTGTCTTCGACATTTTCAGCATTCGAAATGCTGATATAGACACGATTTTCTGTGACATTATCATTGTAAGGTGGTCCAGAGCTATGCAGTTCTTTTCAATACTATTCCTAAAATGCCAACCCTTGACAAAGTATCAACTGCACATGCACATTTCATTGTATTTACTCTAATTTTATTCACTATACCAGTTAACTTCGCTATTTTGTTTGAATAATTTCAGCTATGGGCAGACTAGACTTTAATGAAATCTACTCTAAAATTAAAATTTTGATATTTAACTATGTGAGCTAAATAGGTGGTACCCTAACAGCTAAAGTACTAGGTGTGAAAATATTTTTGACACATTTATCTAGTTTGCCTAGTCTTTACCACAATATAAAAATTCAAGAAGCACATCTTTTCCACACAGGTTAGATGCTTAGCAACAGGACCTGCCATATAATTCTAAAAATATTATCTGTTAAATATAGACTGATACATCTTATTACCTTAAAAAGCTGACAGGCTGTGTAGACTTATACATCCTGTCAGCTTTTTAAGGTACTGGCTCTTATGTTTCTGGACACTGACTGTCAGCTTTTAGGACATCTTGAAAAGTGTGATACAGTGGTGATACTGCCCAGTTTGAAGTTGCGTGTCATCATTTGGACGTAGCTGTGTTCAGGAGAAGAGGGATATTCCTTATAGGCAGACAGAAAAGTTATCTCATATAATTCAAGGTATTTGTAAATAAAATGTCATCTGATGGAGACCTCAACAAAAGAGAGTCAGAATTATGTGCACCCCAATCCCGAGAGGCAGGAGATTGTACAGCATAACAGACTTCTCTTCATTAGAAAACTCAGAGGATGGAATTCTGTCTCCAATTTTTACTCACTTGGACCTTCACAGATACCTGCAAAAGTCTGAATATATGCGGTCTGCCCACAGACTGATTATTGTCCAGCAGAGGTACCCATAGTTCCTTTTGGTTTCATAGCAATTACCAGTACTGTAGTAAAATACTCTCCTACAGAGAAAGGTTTTTATTTTAATCAAAGAAGGTCTGAAGTGTTTGCAACTAGAAATAAGGAAGTCATGGTACCCCTCTACTCATCACTTATCAGACCCCTCATTGAATACAATGCCCCGTTTGGGATGTACCTCACAAGACACCTACAACAACTTGAGTGGCCCCAAAAGTACCTCACCAAGAGGATTGTTGGTCTCAAACAACTGCCCTATGCCGACCGGCTCAAGAAACTCAAACTCTGCTCAGTTGCATACCGCTTACTCTGAGATGACCTCTGTCTGACATCCAAAGCTATGTCAAACCTGGAATTGTTGGACATGCTCCACTTGAAGAAATCTCGGTCTCCCCGTGCTACACGCTGTAGGGACCTAAACCTCACCACAACAATAAATAGGACATGCTGGAGGGATAGATTCTTGTCCCAGAGACTTCCCATGCTCTGGAACAAAATTCCCATCCACATCAAGCAGAGCTCATCATTAGCACTATTCAAGAAAAACCTTGATAAGTGGATGGGTGATAGGAAATTCACCCCTGGGATTATTCACCCCTGAGATTATGTCTGGGGCACTGCTCGACAGAGGGGCAGGAATTTAACAATACATGGGTGGCGAAAGACAATACACTGTTGGCTAGGCTTGCTTCCTAGTACCTACCTATGAACCTATAACAAGGAAAAATAACAAGAGATGCTGTAGAGGTGCTAGAAATATTCTGGAAATTTTATGTAAGCCTGTATAAAGCAGAGAAATATGGAAATCATGAAAAGGCATAAATGGAAATGTTTATTGAAGAATTAAATATGCTAAGGCTGGCAGTAAATGAGGCTCCATTACTAACAGTTAGAATAAGTGGAAATGAAAGTGGTGATGCATAACCAGTCCACAAGTCCCCAGAAATAGATGGTATTCCTGTGGAAGTTTGGAAGCTTGGAGCTAAAAAAACTGATAAAGATCTGGAAGGTTTTGTTTAACAGTATTTTAAGAGGAGGAGAAGCACCGACATCCTGAAAGAAAGTGGTGGTAGCTGTAATACCTAAAGAGGATAAAGACCCATCAGATCGAGTTCATGCGGACCCATTTCAATCCTAAACCATGATTATGAAGTGTTTATGTCTATAATGGCTAAAAAAATGTCAAAATTGATAGATATGGATCGGTGTGGTTTTGTGGCAGTGAGGCAAATATTTGACAAAATTAACAGACTCCTAATGATCCAGAGGGAAGCGGAATGTAAGAAAATACCACTGTTGCTGTTTCGTCTTGATGCAGAGAAAGCATTTGACAGAGTAAACTGGGAATTTATGAGTAGATCAGTGAAAGCATTTGCATTCTTTGATAGAATTATAAGGTTGATTAGCAGGATATATAAGGGATCGAAGGTGGAAATTAAAGTGGGGGGGGGGGGTCCTCTCTGAAAATTTCTGTTTGAGGAGAAGAGCCAGGCAGGGGTGTCCTCTTTCCCCCTTTGTTATTTGCATTATATTTAGTACCACTGGCAAAGAAAATAAGGGACTCAGAAATTCAAGGATATAATTGATATGGGAGTCATGAAAAACTGGCTCTATTTTCAGATGATATTATTTTATACCTAATAAAACCAGAAAAGGACATTTCAGTGTTGTGGAACATTTTGAGGGAGTTTCAAATCTTTTTTGGAATACAAAATTAATGAAGCTGAAACAAATGACAATAGCTGTAAATTATGTACCCACACACAAATTGGTCCAGCAATATCCATATTTATGGGGACATGATAAAATCAAGTACTTAGGAGTATGGATTAAAAAGGATTCTGGTGTGGGAGCTAAGGATATGTGGGAGGAGACTAAACAAAAGATAATACAAAAACTGAGAAATTGGAAACTGTGTTCGATGGATACAGGTAGCAAGATACAAGCAGTTAAAATGTTTTTAGTCTCTTTAGTTTTATACATAGGTCAGTCATATTTTTATCAACCAGAGGAGAAGTTATGGATAGCAATTAATAAAGAGCTGAAAGATTTTATCTGGGAGGGGAAGATGGCAAGAGGCAAGTTAGATAAACTGAGTCTTCCAGTTGAACAAAGTGGTTTGGGATTACCTGATTTGAAGGGGTATTTCAGAGCTACACAGTTAAGGCTCCTATACATATGCTATGGCACAAGCAGAAACCTATAATTCAAAGTGGAAAGGGATAATGATGAAACATGGAGAAGCTTAAGAAACAAGACTGGGATTTTGTATGCAGATCCTTAAGGAGTATAATAATAAACATACGGAATATTATATTCATAAAGTAGCAGAAAGTATTCAGATGGCTGCGTTTAGGGATACAGACAATGGGCAAGATGGGGCTGGAATATATTGGAGAAAACTGGCAAAAGATACAAAGGTATTTGGATCAAATAAACAGAGAGGGAAGGTAATAGAATGGGAAGAGGCCAAGAATTTATTTGGACTGCAAGCTAGAGATTGCCTTCCCTAATAAAGATTGAAATCCGAGTATAAGCAAAGAGAAAGAAATAGGGGGATCCTAAGTGAAAGACCAACTCTGGTAGAGTTTTTAGTAGAATCTAGAAGAGAAGCTGCTGTTTTGGACAGCACAGTGGTGCGGCGATTTGCTTTGTCACTTCACAACAAGAGGTTCTCCAGTTTGATTCTTGGCCGGGTGCCTTTTTTGCGGAGTCTGCATTTCCTCCCTGTGTTCATGTGGGTTTCCTCCGGGTGCTCCAGTTTCCACCCACATTACAAAGACATGCGTCTGGAGCATTTCTCCCTGGGCCTCCGCTGAAAATTGACTTGTTCCAAGTCAGACTTTCCTGGTTAACAAATGTTAAACAAATAAATAAATAAAAAGGAATTTTTAGTAGACCATATAAAATATTGCATGATAGTTATAAGAATTGATCACAGGAGGATTGGGAAGAGAGAGTGGTAAGCAATTCACAAAGAAACAATTGGGGGATATATGTATGTACCCCAAATATGCAACAAAGTGTAGAAGATTTAGGATCTTTGCTTGGAAGTGTTTTTATAGGTATTTTTATACTTCACGTAGACTCCAAAGCAGAGGTGCCGGAATCTGTTGAAGACTGGAGGGGGAGGGTGAGAGGGGCACTTAGTGTTCTAAAAAGGGCAATCTTTTATAACTATTTACTATCACAACATAGGTTCACTTGGAGGACTTTTTAAGCTTAGCCAATTCCCTTTTTGTGCTTGATTCTTGAATTAACATTTTCTGATTGGTCTTACCTATCCCGTGGCTGATAATTGTATATTAGCCCTAGTGAGAGTAACTGTGATCACTCCATAGGTAATTTGAGGGGACTTATATAAGGGATGCAGCATTTAGGAACTGCCTCTATTCATTTGTGGCATGAGGGGCAATCGTGGAGTACATTTTCTATTGCCCATCCTTAAATCCAAGTTGCATTTGAATATGGACGGATGAGCTTTGTTTTATTTTTATGGATAGTTTGTTCTGGAACAGTGGTAGCCTCTGTGGTATATAACCATCTCTCCACAACATTCAGGCCCATGAAAAATAGGTACAAATCTGTACGCTGATTAACGCAAAATTTGCATACATAATTACACAACCCCACCCACTCCAAAGTAATTGTGGCATACCAACTTTCAAATGCAAACTGAAGAACAGAACCAAAATATAGTACCAGAGTCCCCCTACAGCCATTCCAATGTCCCATCACCTGGCTATTTCACCCCATTTACCATAAACACTAATGTGTGCATACTGCCTTACTTCTACAATGATATGGATTTTATTTTTTTACATTTTATAGCACAATGCACAAACACTAACAAATATCTGCTAAACAAAGCAATACTGCCTCAGAATGAAAATAGACTTGGCATTAAATCTTCCCTGCCCTTGAAACTCACATTCATTGAAACAGAATTAAAACCCACACCACATACAAAGAAAATGCATCTGGCCAGTGGTGGATAAAGATTACCTTTGGGCTGTTTTTAAATCAGAGGTCCCTTGCGCACAAAACAAGAAACATACATGCATTCTTTGATACACCTTCTAGACTTTATCAAATTATATTCCTTGTATAATAACAGCACACTTGTTAGATGTATGTTAGAGCGCATTTTAAATTTATTGTTTGAACATTTTTCCAGTAGGCAATAAAGCAAAATGCATGCACCAATAATGACAAAACTGCCATATTCAGAACATTTCCATGATAACAGTTTACTTCTACACAATATATATATATATATATATATATATATATATATATATATATATATATATATATATATATATATATCCAAATACAGAATCACAGTAGTGTAATCCATAGGCATGTTGCACAGCTTCTTGCACTTATTTTCAATTGGGGGGGAGCAAAAGCTAAACACCAGGGACACATTTTAATCATTGCTTGTATAATTTTGGAAAGTTGCTTGCATAAAATGTTGTATTACCACTGTACATTTCACTGCCGAGTCTTGAACCCAGAACCCTGTACACTACAGTCAGAGCAACATACCACTAAGCTAAATCAGTTGTCTGAAAGACAGCAAGACAAACTTAAATGGCTATCATTTAGTGAAGTCAGTTCTCACTTATCACCATAACTCTCAACCTCTTAGCACAAAAATACAGACCAAAGCCAATAATGGGGGAATACAGCCCCAAAATAGGGACACATTTCAAATACTGATTTTATAAACTTAGAAAATTGCTAGCATAAAAGGTTTTGTTTTACTGCTCCTGAAAAAAACAGAGATTTAATGAGGAACAGAACAAACGTGTGAGGCATAAATTCACAAGTGATGGTGGCTAGGAACTTTAGGCTCTTTTTACCTGCGCCTAAGGTACAGGGTTTGACCTGTGTACCTCTAGCCACCAGATGTATCCTGATGGGGGCATTTACATACACACACACACACACACACACACACACACACACACACACACACCCCTACACCTGAAGACAGTACCTTAGCTCTGTGAAGGCAGCAGTTAATCCGCTGAATGTCTACCCGAACGGCCATTATCCTCCGAGGCTGCAGTAAAGAACTCAACTCTGCAATGAAGAAATCCACGACTGCAAAACTAAATCAGAAATCTGGGATTGCAAAACTAAATAAGAAATCTGGACTGCAGTTAAAAGAAAAATCCCCAGCTCTATCAGTTCAAACAGGTGCGCAAAACTGTTCAAACAGGCGTGTGGTCATTACGCATGTGATGACGAGTTGGGATGGTTGCAAGTGCTGCAAAAGTGGGGGGCGGTCCTCCCCCCTTGCTCTATGGTTCATGGCCCATGCTCCAAATAATTTTTCTTCAGGTGGATAGCAAATGCTGGAGGTGTGATAGGGAAGAAAGAGGTAATTGGGAACATAAAGAGCTATAGTATACTATATATATATATAGGGAGTATAATGAGTTGGCAGATTTTAAAAATTCCCTGCAGACTACTCTTATCAGAAATACTGGGTGAGCAGTTGGTATAATTAAGGAAATTTTTTTTTTTTTGGCAGTGATGCAGAATCGGAATTGCCTACACATAGTAAGGCCTTGCTGAGTTTCATTATGGTGGCTGCTAAAAAGCAGTTTCTGGAAATGAAAATCAAAGTCTAACCAACTGTAGTAAAAGTAGTGAATATAGTAACATAGATAAAACAACTGGAAATTAGATCTTTGGAAAAAGGTAGGAGCAAATTACATAGAAAAAAAAGGGAATTGTGGGAAAACTACATGAAGAGGAGGAATGTGGTTTAAAAGAAGGCAGAATTTGAATCAGCTATTTAATGTTTGACTGACAGTGACTGGATAGATTATAAGTGATGTATAGTGTTTGCAACTAAAATTATGTCCATATGGTTTGTTTTCATTTGTATAAATGTATGACTGCCTATGTCATAAGTTGTAATTTAATAAAGATGTTTCTTGTTTAAAAAACAATGAGAGACAAAGATTTAAGCAGAAAAGCATGGTAATTTATGGTATCATAAGGGGCAGTAGCCTATGGTATTTAATGTACCTTTTGGTTTTTGATTGAAGATCGTTGAAGAAAAATAAACATTGTTTACAGCAACACTCATGCAGACAAAATACTTTGAAAAGAAGACAGGAAGTAAAACACTGTGAGCAGTACGAAAATCTGAGGAAGGCTCCTAGCCATAGTGACTGTATGTGAGTGGCTGTCACATTTTCCATGGTTCCACAGAACACTGTCAGGAGACCAGAATAGAGCTAGAGCACCATAGTTGATGAAAATCCTGACTGAGAAAGAAGAGCTCTTTAAGGTGGGTAAACCCAAATGTTATGATTTGTTGTTACAGTGACTTTCCCTAAAGATAATCAGTTTGTGCTGTTCTACATACATAGGAAAGAAATAATGGGTTCACGGAGTGATTTTGGAACAAATTAGGATAAGGTATACTAGGGATTGTCTAGGGAGCAAAATGCACTAAAAAGGTGCTAGAACATAAATCTTTTATTTTTTGAGCAAAAAAAAATGTCTGAGTGATCTTTGAAAGGAGGATCCAGTATCTTTGGTGTACATTGTGTTTAAATATGGCATAAAGTGTAATTATGCTTGCTTTCTGTATGTTGGTATATTGCTAAAGTAGCTTGAGATTTCAAGATAATGTCCATGGTGTTATAGTTGCACTGCCAAAATGAAGTCTCAGGATACTTGCAGAATTAATAAAGGTTGTAATGCCAGTAGTTGCTTAAAATTCCAGAACCTTGGCCAGCATAAAGGACTGGATTTGCTGCTGATGGGTCAGATAATTAAGACATTTTTACTGCCAGGCCCAAATATGCATATATATATATATATATATATATATATATATATATATATACTCTTATCAGTCTTGTGTGGTATCCTGGACATAGAATGATTTGGATGGAAATACAGTTTTTGAGAAGCTGCAACACTAGTATGGCTTAGGGAACCAAATAGAATTGTTACAAAATTATGGCTGGTTCCTATGAGCTGTACGACATTGTAAAATGTCTTTGTAGCTGTAGCCTAAAATGCTGGCTTTGTAAAAGAAATGCTTTGGAAAATTCTCAAAACAGTCTAAGGAAGGAGTAATGCCTTAAATATATATTCTGTTTTTAAAATGTGGTTACTCTTTTCTTTGTATTTATTGCCTCACTTATTTTAAAAAATCTTTCATTTACTGAGTGAGTTTCAGGAATATTGGATGCTGAGAGTAGTCTTAAGGACTGTCAGCTTTGATTCTCAAGATATGGGTGAGACTACTGGCAAAGCTGTTTTAGCAGGAGGAGGAAATTGTGTCAGCTGTATGGAAGAACTATATAATAATATCTAGAGACATGGTACAGGACTGATTGTTCCAAAGGAGAAGAGCAAAGTGGCTTAGGAGATTAATGCCTCTCTTTCAAGAAGACATTATTCTGTCCTGTTTCTCTGCATGAGACATTTTTCCCGATAGCATGTATTACTTACTATAGGAATGAATTCAGTTTTTATTTTATGACTGGGATAAATAATAACCTAATTTCTGCTGTCAGAATTGGAACTGCTATTGGTTCAAACATTTCAGTCAAGACCAGTGTTGGTAGGATTAAAGAAGGTACGACTGACCTATATGACAATGATGTAAATGGAGCTGATGTTGTCTCTAGTAATGTGGCCTGTACAGAAAGCTTACATGATACAGACTGGGCCAATACTGATATCTTCTATAATGATGTAAATGGAACTGATGTCTCTAGAGATGTGGCCTGTACAGAAAGCTTACATGATACTGACTGTACCGATATTGATATCTTCTACAATGATGTACATGGAACTGATGTTGTCTCTAGGGATGTGGGCTATACAGAAAGCTAACACAATACAGACTGGGCTGATACTGATATCTTCTACAACTTCTGAAATGCTGTAACAGCCTTCTTCTGGGGCTTTCATGGGTTCCTGGATTAATACTAGGCTAACTGTCCTTAAGGACCATTTTAAGCCTAGCTAATTACTTCATGTGAGACTCAAACCCTGCATCATGGGTCTGTAAGATAAACACCTTAACCAACCTCCCAACCTCAGAGAACAGCTCCATCCTCTGGAACAGACTACATATCTTTGTCAAACAGAGCTCCTCATTAACACTATTCAAGAAAAATCTTGATGATTGGATGGGTAATAGGAAATTCACCCCGGGATCACTTCTGTGGTTCTACTTGACAGGGGCACAAGAAAATAATTTTCTTTGGTGACGAAAGCCAGGGTACCTTTTTGGCTAGGCTTGTATAGGCCCCACGGCTGATAGCCTAGTACCTACCTATGAACCTATGATGATTTTGTACCATATGAGAAAGTATTATTCTGCTAGATAAGTTCTGTAATGAGCTCAGAGCTGAAGGAAGCAGTTGCCTTAAGCTTAAGATGTCAAGGGCTGTGATCCTCTGTGCTGGCATTCAGAAACTGAGTGCCAATACTGCATTTGCCAAAGTGTTTCAACTCTCCATTTGTGGTATAGTGCAGTACCGACATTCAGAAATGAATGCTAGTAAATATTTAGTGATGTTGCTGTATTTAGCTAATTGTTAAATTTGTACTACGCAGTTTGCTACAGTTTAAAGAAGAGAAAGGACTTTTTGTTGCTCATTAAAGTTGGGGGCTTGGGCTAATGGACCTGTTTAGGAGAAGAGCACTACATCAGTGAACAGACCTTTTTTTCCTCCACATCTTAGAGTTGTAGACTGTAGAGAATGGACATGGCTTGCTGTGACAGTTAGGAGTGTCAGAACGGGGGAATGAATGGATGTTTTTTTTTTTTTTTGCACTTTTTAAAATTGAGGGGTGGAAATCAAACTAAGGTACTTGGCTTGCTCAGAAAACAGCACTATATGCTACATGAGCCAGTTACGGCATTGAATGAGATCAACAGCCTGCATACTCTCTAATGATAACACTGTTCTAGTGAAGGTTACCAAGATAAGGCCTGTTTTGTTAGATGATTATCCCAATCTAGACAGTGAAATATCTCTTCTTCAAGAAGGATTTTTTCCACCTGAAATATATCTGAAAGCAAAGTGGAGCACCTATCACTGGGCAGTAATTCCTTAGGGAAATATTTATGGTCCAGTGCAGGATAGGAAAGTGCAATGCTTTATTCCTTCTGTATTTTTTGTATCTAGCTGTGTCTTTGCCTTCATGAATTAAACTTGAAAGTCTTTCTTTTATCTGCATCTAGTAGTAGTATGAAATTTTAATATGTCACAAACTAATGTACCATGCTGTTCTCCTAGGCAATATAAACAGGAAAGATTTATACCCTTAGGATGAGGATTAATCTGTCTCTCACAAGCATATTTATTTAGGGCTTGATTATATGTAGTTTGGAATGTTTTCTTACTCCTGTATCTAGTAGTATTACAACCGGATAACATAAGTCATATGCTAAGGTGCCATGCTGTTCCTTGAAGAAGTAGAAACAGGAAAGAGGGCTTGTTTATCACCTGTACATTTGTTATATATGTTTTGTTTTCTGTTGTATTAAATGCTTGTCAGTGCTCTGTATGCATTCCTGCTGGGCTGTAGCTGAAAGAGATTCAGCTTAATCAATGCACCATCCTGGTTAAAAAAATAAATAGAATAAATAAAGATGAAGTACACCCAGTTTAAATAATTATTCATAACTGTACTAATTGTCAAAAGTTGTAGGATTGCCTCCACCATAAATCATAGCTGAAGATGCCACCTACCATATTAGCAAAGAAGAAATAAAATAAAATCAGTTGAGGTGAGAGACTTGTCTCCTTTCTTCATCTGTTTTCTTTTTCCATATTTTTGAAAAAAGATGTTATCCCCACAGAAAAAAAATGGAAGAAACAGAATGAAAAATGCAGCCAAGCCGCACTGTAAAAATAATAAAAATTAATTACAGAATAGGAAACTATAACAATACAATAATTAAGACAAATTAGTACTTATCTCTTATATAAGTAACTTGATAAATCACCTACATTTCTAAATAGAGAAAATTATGTTAAATAACGAACAAACATTTTCAAGTGTTGATGGGGCAGAAGCAACCAGCGTTCCATTAGAAGCCCTGCCAGGGAGGTGGAGGAGTGAAGGGGCTTGGTCTTCTTACCTCTCCCACGGTGAGGAAGGGGTCTGTGTGCACTTGTGGTGGTAACTCCCTGGGGGAGACCTGGGAGATCATTTCTCATGCCTCTAGGTGAGGGGCAGGACTGCTTGGTGAGAGCCCCCTTGTGGAAGTGAGGCGATGTCTTCTTGCATCAGCCTGTTGCAGGCCCCAACAGGCATGGCTGGGTCAAAAAACAAAACAAACAAAAAAACTCAAATCAATCCAGATGGCTGCCTAAATAAGGGCTCTTCTTGGTCAACCCTTGCCATAGTGATGGGATACTAATGGGACAGTTGGCCAGGTGGAAGTTGATGATCAACAGACAATGGAGAGAAAAAACAGTTTGCATACGTTCTTTGAAGAACTTATTTGGACACCTGCCTTCTTGGTGGTGGCCCTCCTGAGTGCTATCCTAAAAGCTTACTTACCATTTAGGGACTGCGACTGACTCAGGTGGCAGGGGGTTAAGGAATAAATGAAAAGTTCTCTGAACTACAAGTTTTTTAAGATGGAAGAAGTCCTTATGTAGGATCTTGATGCACAGATGATGCTGTTAAAGTTAAACATATAACTACTCATTGAATCTATATTTGTCAGGCTTTGTTTCATTAAACAGTCACTGAGTAAAAACAGTTTGATCAAAATTATAATCATTTGACAATAAAAACTATATAGTTCAAATCTGGGTTTTATGCAGATTGTTTTAGCCCCTGCTATCTCAGTAGAGGACTGTTTTTCGAAGCCTTTCTTTTTCTGTACTATAGCTTCAGTGTTATTGTCACTGAATAAAGGGGCAAGGAGATGGTCTGAAAATTCTTTGCATAGGTCAACAACTTAGTAAAAATAACTAAAAAAAACAGCACCAATAGTATACACGTAAAACAGTAAAATGCATAGTAAGAGTAAAGTACTCAAACATGTATAGCTGCATAGTCACAAGCACTCTTCTCAGTAATCATTAAAACTGTACCACATAGCTTTACACAGTCACAAGCATTGTTCACAGTAACCACTAATACTGTGCCACATAACTTTACATAGCCACAAGCACTCTTCACAGTAACCTCTAATGTACCTCATAGCTTTATGCAGTCACAAGCACTCTTCACAGTAATCACTAATACTGTACCACATAGCTTTACATAGCCACAAGTAATGTTCACAGTAACCACTAATACTGTACCACATAGCTTTATGCAGTCACATGCACTCTTCACAGTAATCTCTAATATTGTACCACATAGCTTTACTCAGTCACAAGCACTTTTCGCAGTAATCACTAATACTGTACCACGTAGCTTTACATAGCCACAAGCACTCTTCACAGTAATCTCTCATATTGTACCACATAGCTTATGCAGTCGCAAGCACTCTTCGCGGTAATTACTAATACTGTACCAAATAGCTTTACACAGTCAGAAGCACTGTTCACAGCAACCACTAATACTGTACCAAATAACTTTACATAGCAAAAAGCACTCTTCGTAGTAACCTCTAATACTGTACCACATAGCTTTACACAGTCACAAATACTCTTTGCAATAATCATTAATACTGTACCACATAGCTTTACACAGTCACAAGTACTGTTCACAGTAACCACTAATACTGTACCACATAGCTTTACATAGCCACAAGCACTCTTCACAGTAACCTCTAATGTACCACATAGCTTTATGCAGTCACAGGCACTCTGTGCAGTAACCACTAATACTGTAAGACAAGGATATTTAAGAACACCACTGAAATGTGTAAACCAATGAACTAATAAATATTTTTAAACTGCATTCAGAGTTGAGACTAAAAGAGGAAAATGCATTAAACTTTAAAATAAATATGCTTTCTTCATAGTGCAGAGAGTGGTTAGTTGAATGCTCCCACTTCTGCATGTCAGTGCAGCTTTTTCTAAAACAGCTGCTATAATTCAGCAGGCTGGACACCAGTTTTCACAGCAGAATCAGTAGCTAGTCCTGTTGCTACTCATCTTGCTGTGAAGCATAATGTAACTAAAATATTTATTACTGGATTGGTTTATGTGATTTAGTGAATTTAATTGCATTTTAATAACTTGCTTGTCTAATTAATGTATGATGGTGTTTTTGTTTGTTTGTGCTATGACTTGTGAAGCTTCAACTCAGCAAAGAACCAAATCACCATGTACAATTCACTGGAAATTGAACCCAATGAAAAAATAAAATATCATCTTGCAAAATAAATCCCCCACATTCCCCATGTGGGAGACAAACTTTCCAACCTTCTACATCTCCAGGTGAGGGGACAAGGTCCTCACACTGTCCAAACTTAATAACTTCATCTGTGCACCAATATAAAGATAAAGGAAGTGTAAAAGGAATCACTACTAGTGCACACTTAAAAACTGCATTTTCCTATGGAAAACAGGAGTCTATATCACTACATCGAACCTTCACTTCAATAAATGGCATTTCATTGGAAATGCTGTTCATCGAATTCCCCTCATGTGGGGGCTGTGCCACCCACACCCCCATTAATTATTTATATGCCAACTCCAAGATCGCAGTACAGTGGGGAAAGGGCAAATTTCACAGTCCTCACTGTACTTCAGTCTCAGTATGAACAGTTCAGTGAACGGCATGTTTGATGTAATTGCACTGAAAATGCTGTTCACCGAACTGATTTTTTGATGAACTGATAAGGACCTGGAAAACAGTGATCAGGGAGTTAACATAGATGATTTGAGCTTATGGGAAGATCTAACCCTGTCCATTTTGCACTCTGCAAGGTATATGGAAACATTTTTGGCTTATTAATTGGATGTATGAATTATTCTGTTTTACCCTCCATGAAAAGTTTAAATGTCAAGACACTGGGAATAAATACGAAGTTAAACTGTTGGAAACCATGTTGTTTATTTTAAAGTTTCATGTCCTTGGTGGTTTTGAGAAAAGCAAAAAAGGAACTTGCATAATTTGAAGTTCTATTTACATTCTTCCCATAAATATAATATGCATCTGCACCGTCAGAAAAAAACATATTAAATCTCTATCAAAATTTAATTTTTTTTAATTGAATATATGATGCCAAGACACTAATAATCATATGTCTTCATACACAAAGTATTGTAGGAAAAATACAAATGTGAGAAAAGAAGATGGATAAAGTGACTATACAACACCAAGGGGTAAACTATGTTATGCTTTATACTTTCTGGAGCACTTTCCCATGCTTCAAATTCATGACTTTACGTTTGTAAGGCAACACATATGACTCCATGCAGTGTAAGATGTCAATGATATCCATCCCTTGGACCCTCTGTATCCCATTCCTTCACTAATATGTCTTCAAGACAAAGGAGAAGAGCAGAAGTCTAAAAGAAATTCTAGAGATTTAGCTCATTAAGTGGACACCTGAGCCACCATTCAGGATTTGATTCCCTCACATTCAATTTGTCTACTGTGTGACCTTGAACAAGCCATCCATTGGGTAGTTGGGAAATAGCATTAGGCTCTTCAATGACCTCCTGGACTGCTCGCCTAGCAAAAAGCTGTGAACCTATGAACCTATCATTAAGACAGTCATCCAGGACTGTTTTATTAGCGTGACTTAGACTAGCCACCCGCCAGTGCAAACATTGGTTCTAGATGATTTGGTCACATTGAATAATGATGTGACACCCCAACCTCATGTAAAATGGGAAAAGGGGAGTTGATGGCAGCAACAACAACTTAAGGATAGAAGAAGGTTGTTTGACTTTTCCAGGGTCATACATTTCACAGGTGGAGATTGTATGACACCAAATCTGCTAGATATTCCAACATTATGCAAAGTTTACTACTCAGTTGTCTTTTAAATTAAGCATGAAAGATGGAGCAGGCTTCACAGCCATGGCTATAGATAGACATTTCAGCAAAATTCATACTGAAGCAAATCTACCAGAGTATGATCTGCTTATTTCAAAAATGTAAAAAAAAAAATGTAGTAAGTGATATGCCCTAAGTGCTTTGCCACTCAAATATACATACATACATACAATTACACCTCTTCAAAATTATTATAATCACCTTTAATGTTTTCTACCTGTGATAAAGAGTATCCCCTCTACATGTTTCAGTTACAGAAAAAGCATGCTGACCTGGTAGGGTAGCGGTTGCACCCATCACCCTTGAGCAAAGTACAGTAACTCTAAATACTCTTCTCCACAGCCACAAAATATTTAATTACTTCATTTATTTATTTATTCATTCATTTTCCTGTATACTAGCTTTATCATATTCAAAGCTACATGGGAGCCATAGCCAATCCTGGCAGTCAGAAGGCACAAAGCAAATAGCCAGTCCTGGATGTGACCATAGTTTATTGCAGGACACACACACAATTTATTTAAATATACAGAGAACGTTTTCAAGAATGCTTTTATGGCATAGTATACTATCTTTTAATAAAAATGCCATTTGTCAGCTAAGTGAGGTTTTAGCACTAAGCAACTGCATTGACTTCTAGATCTAGATTTAACCAATATAATCTGGTATTTTATAATAATAGCACCAGTGGCCAGCTAAATTCAGCTTCACTGGGCCTAAAGTTTACTCATTAAATGGAAAACAGTGATGCACAAGAAGTTTCCAGATAGTGTAAAGATGTTAAAGCTACTTCTAATGGAACATAAGTTGTACCCCCAGTAAACAGACATTTGTGAATTAAGTGTTGCTTTTAGTACGTACAGTAGCTTTTTGAAGGTAGTCATTGCTGATTAAGACAACTACTTCTTTTTAAAGTGTTTTACAGGCCAAGTGTGGACAGAAACTTAGCTTTTTCTTCAGTAATGCCACCTTTTCAAATGCCCAAAGTAAAACTTTTTACAGAAACATGAGATTTTACTGAGAAACCATATCTGTAATTGAAGTAAAGGAAACCATATCTGTAATTGAAGTAAAGGAATTAATTTTATTTCCAAAATTAAAGCTGAATGTTGACAAATGTAAGGGTTGTTTCTTTTGTTAAATATTATATGAAGGTGTTTCAGTTACCGAAAAGTTTGACAATATTTCTTGCCATAAAATCAGTCTGACATTTTTCTTTCTTTTTCACATGTCCCAAATAGGGGGGTATTTTATGTAACCCCTTGTGCGCACAAAGTGTTTTTCTTGTGCAGAGCTTCACTGGCTGTTTCATGTATTGCCTTCTACTCATTTATATTATTAGTAATGTAAATTATTGCATGTTTTATCATTTTAAAGTAGATCTGTTTTTCTTGTGTGGAGAGCATTATGGGAAAGCTGTGAGGAATGGCATTAAAGTGATATCACTCTTTGGTCCTATGCCCACATGTTAACCCACAGGGAAGCGGCAGCTATTCTAATCATATGCAACAATAAATTCCTCATCACTAGGGAAAAATTAACTCAAACCTGTCAGCTTTGAGATGAGATCAATCTACAAATACAAGAAGAGAAGAACGCAAACAATTTACATGCAACCTGTAAATGCTGGTAAAGTTTACTCATCACTCATTAACAAGTCATTATTTAAGGAAATGCATTTAAGCGTTGGCGTAATACTAGTCCCTGTGACAGATTGTCAAGCTATCATGAAGACTGCAGACTCCTTTTGGGAAAAAAAATGTCATGACAGCAACTGTTCTTAAAAGCTACGTCAGTGAATCATTTTATACCAAAGCTACTGCAGCTGTTCAAATAGTTCATCCTCAGACATGACTTGGCAGAGCTTAACTACGTAATTCACTTACTTTGTGCTTGTGCCTGTGTGTGTGCATGAGTGTGTGTGTGTGTGTGTGTGTGTGTGTGTGTGTGTGTGTGTGTGTGTGTGTGTGTATACGTAATGAGAGTGTGACAGTAGAAGTGTACACTTCATATGTTTAAATGACAATGTCCAAGTCATTCAGCCAGGATTTTAACCATGTCTTAAACAAAAACATAATAAAATGTCCACAGTTTCATTATAATCAAAGCTACTTTATAACAAACAAAAGCAAAACATTTGTCTTGGTCATACCTCTCAACCTGTCAGAGCAAGAAATCTGGACAAAGACATAAATAAAAGTGGGACAAAGGTCCAAAAATAGGGAGAATTTTTAAATATTGCCCGTACAAACTTAGAAAGTTGATAGAATAAGAAGTTTTGCATTAGCATGCATTTTCTGAAGGGTATGAAGTCTGAAACTCAAATGTCTGCCATTATTTTCTAACTTCAGTTTTTAACGGTTGCCACAAATTTGCCAGAAAACCACAATTTTATGAAAAACGGACCAAAACTCTGAGGCAAAAAATCTGTACAGTTGAGAGGTATGGCCTTGGTTGGTTTATGAAAGCTAAGGAAACAGTATGTATAAATCAAAGAAAATAAAATTACAAATAGACTCTGAAATAAAACCATTGAAAGAGCATTTACTGCATGGGGTAGTTATTTTTTGACCAGTACTGAATTCTTAGCAATTGTGCAAAGTCTAGAATATGGACTTCAACTATCATTTTAAGCTGCTGTCAAACATCTTGTAACTAAGTTTCTCTGCTGTTGAAGCTTGTTAGACTGACACTTGGTTCTTATATAGATATCCATATTTAGCTCTGTTGTCGCTGGAGGTGGAGCACAGAAAGACAACAAAGAAGCAGCTATTTTTAAAAAAAATATTATTTAGGTATTTGGCAAACTACTTCAAGACCCTAATTATAATTATTAGAAGTCTTTTTCCAACAGTGTTTTCAGTATATGCACTCCCAAAAGGCCGTTTCATAGTATCCATGTTAAACAGGTTCTTAAAAATTCACTTCCAAATTAAACATACCTAATAACATCTCACTTTTTGCAGATCCCATTTCAACCTCCATGGCTGAGAGTTCAATGTTACTGTCTCCCATTTTCCTGTTTCTCTTATCTGAAGCCCTGCTCCAGTCTGTTTAAAAAGCTGTCGGCACTGTCGGTGGAGGGCTGACTGCTCCAGCCTTGGTCACTTGACAAGATTTGATGTTGCTTACAACACATGCATAGAATTCTTCCAGTGGTCTGTGCAGCAGAGTGAAAGCAATGTTAAATTCCAGTTAGATCTCAACACTTTCAGAAGACAGTCTATAACTGTAGTCTAAAACTCTATCTTCAAATAATGTTTCTACATAGCAACCACAGTAAATTGTTTCTTGCTTAGAAAATAACATTGTATATCACTTCAGTTTTGCATCATTACTTTTGCTACAAATGCAAGTAATAAAAAAATACTGTCTGTGGACCGATGCTTAGTTCAGATTTCATTGTCATTTGTACGACATTGTATTTTGTTTCTCAGTAGCTCAAACATTCACCATTGACAGAGCATTTATTATTCAGCAAGTCATTCTACTATATAATATACCACAAAAATAGCAGTTGTAGTTACCTGCTTACCTAGCTTTTTTATGGACTTCTTAATAACAGCAACAAATCACTATTAAAAGACAGTGGTGTCAGGTTTTGAAAAGAGACACTAAGAAAAAGTTTAAAGTCTTCCAGAATTCTGTTGTTATGAATAAACAGCACAAAATGAAACAGACAAGCATGAGCAAGAGCACTAAAACTATGATGTTCTGGTATAATGTAATTTGTGTAAATATAAAAAGTGATAGTGATTGTGAGTGAGTGAGTGAGTGAGTGAGTGAGTGTGTGAGTGAGTGAGTGAGTGAGTGAGTGAGTGAGTGAGTGAGTGAGTGAGTGAGTGGGTGGTTGGGTGGGCGATTGGGTGAGTGAGTGGGTGGGTGAGTGGGTGGGTGAGTGGGTGAGTGAGTGGGTGAGTGAGTGAGTGAGTGAGTGAGTGAGTGAGTGAGTGAGTGAGTGAGTGAGTGAGTGAGTATTCTAATGTGGTTAGTCAGGCATACTGATACCTGAAGTCCTTGTTTTGGATAAAATGGCAACACAAGGAAGGTTAAGTGGCTTATTAGTGTTGCACTATATGTAAATATGGTTTGAATGGAAACAAACTCAGATCTCTAGATTTATAGACTGCTGCCTTAACTACTGATCTGTGATACATATTTTTCTGTGCTGCTTCTGTATAGGAAGGACAAGAAAGGGCTGTCATTCATTCCACAGCAAGACAAAAAAGTAATAATGTGGGGACTTACAGACTAGCACAGAGTATAGAGGGAGAGTCTGAATATGATTGTTACAGGTTTCAAAGGAAACTAGACATCTTTCTTCAGATATGTCAGAAAATTAAGAAATAATGGTCCAACACTGCATTAGGCTCATCCATAATAACATTACCCAATCTGACCCAAAGGATATAGATAGTATATTAACAGACAAATTTAGTGGTTACTTTACCCTTCCTACCTACATTGTTGCCCACATTGTCCCTAAGAATTTAGTATATATGATAAATCCTTCTGTAAATTATGAAGAATGTTACACATGCTACACAGGGACATTACCTAGGCTCCACCTACCACAGAAGAATCAGGCTCAGAATAAAAAAAATTAGGTTAATGTCAAATTTGTAGAAAATTAATATACTTGAGCACGTAGACTTAAAAAAAGTGAGGATACCCTTAACCATACCATAGAAGATGAGGTAGGAGAATTTGAGGAATGTGGGTTGTAATTAATTAATTAACAGCATTTAATGAGAATGATTTAAATCAGGTGAACTGGTACAGGAGGCAGGAGAACTCTTTGGCCAGCAAGATGAGTAGGATCTGCTAGTGATTTAGGGTTTTCTGTGCTTAAGGTGTAGGTTCTGAGCTGTCAACTTATGATGCCCTTACCATTGAGGCTACCTTTACAGCTGAGGTTCATTGGGACTCTAAGCCTCAGGCACCATCGCCTAAGGCCACTGATATGGTGGCCCAGGCCCAATGGGGGGAGTTGGTGCAGGCTGGGTCAGAAGCCACTGGAGACATATGCCAGCCACAGATGGAGCAGCTGGTAGATTGTAAAGTAGAGTTCTAGCTTGGGGCCAAACAGGCAAAACTCAGGGTCAGCACTTTAGTCTGTCAGGTCCTGGCCATCAGGACTCCAGAGGCTGACCACTTCAGTTATATCAATGAGCATGAACCTTCAAATGGCAATGGTTCAATATAGGGTATGCTCTAGGCTAGACTGGCAATACCTCAACAGTTAGCATCCCACCCTATACTCTAGCATGTGTTACATCCCATACTTTGTATAGCTTCCTATCACTCCTTCACCGTTTGTCCACCCTCTGTTAGTCTGCAGCACTTCCTTGCCAGTTTCTGTTTACGTGTACACAACTGCCCCTGTTTGTTTGTCTTGTTTAATAGGTACCCCGAAAATCTTTTCCCACTTATTTTCATACTCTGCTTTTCCTTTGATTGCCTCCTATACCCGTCATTTCTTTTATCAGTATATACAAAAGGGTTTCAAAACATATAGATGCCTTTCCTGCCTCCCACCTTGCAGTCAGTCATATATGTTCTTCTTGTGAATTCCCCTCTTCTTCCTGTACGCTTCCTTTCCTACTGTTCCATATCCAGCCATGTCCAGCCCTTATTAATGTTAATTTGGGTGGCTACATATGTGTAGCCCTGAAACTTAAGGTAGCATACTTTGAAAGGATTTATCAGGTGATCTTTTATGCCACATGCTTCTGTCCTCCACCGTGTACTATGTCACACTGTAAGTACATCTTATTTCAGATAAGAATACATTGCTGTGATGTGTTGAGAATGGTGCTCTGTGTAATGGCCTCCACCCAGGATGAGTGGCATGATGTCGGTCACTCACTCTCGTCCTCCCCACCTGACTCCACAAGTACCAGAGGTGCTAATTGAGCTTGAGTCATCAGGGGTTTAATGAGTGCTTTATCTTTGTATATCACAGAGCAGGAGTACTGGATTCTGTGTTTAGAGATCTGCTTATTTGGTGCTGAATAACAAATGAACCAAGCAGCATACATAGTATGGCAACACACTGATGTTGATTTCATAAGTAATTTCATGGACAATGTACTCCAGACTGTGATGGATGTGCATTGCAGATGGCTGAGCACTGCTTGTGTGGACAGACCAACCTCTGAAAAGACAATTCCACTACTACTAAAGAATCTGCAAAAAATGGGCTTCCTGAGTAATTGTATTTGATAATGGGTCACAGTTTACATTTGAAGATTTTAAGACCTTCATCAAACAAAATAGTGTCAAACATTTCACATCAGTGCTGCAATATCTGCTATCAGAAAGGTCTGCGCAAATGTTTAAGAAGGCTATAAACATGATGCTTATTAAGAACACTGCTTCGTGTGGATTCTTGCTTTGTAAATGTGGTGTAGATGTACATACTTCTTCATTTAAATTTAGCCCTTATCAATGGTATATGACAAACAGGCTATTCAGAAATTAATAGTGCAGTGCATTACATGAAATGGCATGGTAGTGGCATCATGTATGGAGGGGCAGAGACCCCATATGGGAGTACTAGATGTGCGCAGTCCTCACATGAAATCCAATGGATGCTTGGAATTCCTACCTCAGTGAATACAAAGGAGTATATAGCATTATTCATCTTTGACATGAAAAACTTCCAGCATCTAAAAAGGTACGCATTAGTAGATATGCAGGTGTCAGTCTTGTGTCTTGGGAATACTACATTAGTTTCTTGTCATGATTCTGCAGCATGTGGGGAAATGTAGTTGGTTTCAAGGAGGAGCAGATAGCCATGACTATACAGACATTCTGTGACACAGTTGATTTTTCTGACGTTCTGCGAGCTGCACCCACATTACCTTAGAGACTACACCCACTCCACTTGGCATCCAGCATATTAACTAGAAGGGTTTCCACTTCAACAACTGCCAAGTGGTGTACAGGATATTATATACATTGCGTCTATGCGCTGTCCAGTCAGTTCCTATGATTCTAACATCTGGAACATGTGTAATTATACCAGCATTTTATGCAGGTTGACTTTCCATAAGGAGATTCAGCTGGTTTTTGCACACGTTACCACTCACAGAGTCCCCAATATTTTGGCAGTCTTATCCCATGAATATTAGTATCTGACAAACATAATGGTGTCCAGTCTTGTGGTGTGGGTGATGATAGATAAACCTTGGAACCATGACTTATGACTCCATCCACGACCCCTAGACCATAACAGGGATGGCATATAACACATAATATCATGGAGCTTTTGTCTAAGCTGCTGAAGGCTAATTTCTGCTGCTTGGATGTATCTGGTGGCCACACTACATTATGCTGTAAATACCTGTAGCAAGATATTTGTGGTCTGCCTCATGCTGCATAACATGGGGCTACAAAAGTTGCAACATAGGTAATTTCATGGACAACCAGTGTACTGCCTGACATACCCATGGTAGCAACAGATGAGGAGTCTAATAAGGAGTCATCACAGGAACTGGATGTGGCGGTACTCCATGTAAAGCAGATGCAGGCATAATACATCATACCACTGCCATACCTGTGGCATCAGGTCAACAACTATGGGCTATGGTAAGGCAAGCACAGAATAAAAATGATGCATGCAACACAACCAGCCAAAACATTAAAATGTAGTAAATGGGCACACTATATATCAGAAATTACTAACCCACACAAGCAAGAGAGGTGGGCAAGGCACAGTCATCACCATTTGCACAGGTGGTCTGGGGAACAGTGATAGGGACCAAATCAAACCAAAACAGAAGATAAACTGATAAAAAAAACGCACGCAAGGCCACAGAGATTCTGACAAATCCACCAAAACAACTTAAAATGTAATGTTAGTGCTTTTGTTTTATTTTATAACAAAACTTCTTCAGATGAAGTGAACCAAACAAACACACTGTTTAAATGCAATCCTCAAAGGTCATGTGATTACTTTTTAAAATCATGTGATTAGCGTTAAATCATGTAACAGCGTAATCCCCTGAACAAATCATGCATTAGGGCAACATATTCAGTAAGTTCAAAATTGAAGTAAACAAAATCAAAGGCTGAATATCTGAATAGATCAACCTGTAAAACTTGTTTACCAAACAATAATAAATAGTTTTATGTAAGAGCAATCATTAAATAGTAAATGTTATACTGAGAAAATCTGGCTATAAAAAAGGCATTGATATCATCTTTCTAAAGCTCTTAGTTTTAAAAGACAGCTAATAGAAATCTGGTCATCAATCCCTGGTCAGGAGCTTGCATTAAATGTGAGCTGCCAATATAACACACTTTCTTCCAATTTAAGTTGCCATGGGTCACCACATTTACTAGAGGTTACCTTTTCCATAATTACAAATTTAAAAACGTGGTCTGGTCAATCCATTAAGTGTTTGGCTAGGGCATTGTCTGTTTTCCTTTTCTTAATGTCATATAGATGTTCAGCAATTCTTTCTTCGAACTTACGCTCGGTTTTGCCTATGTAGAAAGCAGGGCAATGTTGACAGAGTGCAGCGTATACTACCCCTCCTGTCAGACAGTTAAATGCTCCTTTTATATAAAATGTAAAGTTCTTCATAACAAACTGTTCACCCGTCAAAATACAGGGGCAGATGGAACGGCATCCACATTTAGACATATGATGAATTTTGTTATTCTTATGTGTGGATGTTCTGTTAAAATGTTCCACAATGTTTTTAAAATTACAACCTCTTCTGTATATTATGTGTGGTGCATCCCCCACTTTCACAATAATATGTCTGTCTTCCCTTATAACAGTCCAGTTCTTCTGGATAATGCTCCTAATAGTTGCACTGTCAGCATTATAAGTTGTGATAAAGGATCCAGTAAAGGTTGTGTTTTGTACTAGATGATGTACTGGTGCAGGGATGTTAAGTTCACTAGAAGGAGTAATATTATCAGTCATTACATCACTTGCTGATACATAAATTTCAGGTCTTGGTGTTTCACTATGGCCTAAAATTGGATTAAAAAAGCCCCTTTCTCTTTTATTTATCATTTCGTACATTAGTTGATTTAAAATACCAAGGGAGTAACCTCTAGCCAGAAACATATTATTTATTGTCTCACATTCATCTAAAAAAATCCTCAAACCCTGACCCCATCCATGCTGCCCTTGCAAACTGACCCTTGACTACAGCACATTTTTGGTGGGGTGGACGTGAGCATGAAAAATGCAAATAAGTGTTTGCAAAGGCTGGCTTTTGATAAATCTGGGTGGAGAATTTGGCTCTCTCGTTGTCTTTAGATAGAAGTATGTCTAGGTATGCAATCCTACATGTAGTGGCCTCAAAGGTAAACTTTAAAAAGTTTGTTGTTGTATTAATAAAGTCGAAAAATGTATTAAATATTTCAAGATCATCATTTCATGCAATAAAAATATTATCCAAAAAACACATATACAACATAAAATATTTCATAAATTCTGGATTAAATACAAATTTGTCGAAAAATGTATTAAATATTTCAAGATCATCATTTCATGCAATAAAAATATTATCCAAAAAACACATATACAACATAAAATATTTCATAAATTCTGGATTAAATACAAATTTGTTTTCCCATGTTGTCATTACTATGTTTGCAAAGAGCCCGCCACATGCGGAGCCCATTGCCACACCTGTAACTTGGTTATAGTACTCATGTTCAAATAATATATAATTATTTTTCAGCACAATTTCAATTAAAGTTTTGTAGGTGTACATTATCCTGACTTACACCCTTCAGTGTTAAATATTCTAAAAATAATTCGATACCTTGCTCATGGGGATGACAGTATACAAGTTATTGATGTCAACAGTAATGAATAAGTAATTTTCATCAAACTCAAGTTGATTTATTTTCTCCCAAAAATCCCAAGAGTCTTTACAAATGTGTTTTCTTGGGTAAGTAGATGTTTTAATTTTTCATCAAGGCCTCTGGCACATGGGTGTGTTATCAAACCTCTGGCATCCACAATTGGTCTCAGTGGTGGATTTTCAATATTTCTGTGGACTTTTGGGATGCCAGAGATTGACGATATGATAGGTGCCATAGAATTTAAGTAATTGTATTCATTCAGATCAATTTGTTTGTCTATGAATAAATCATTAAGTGCATCCCTCACCCTTTTGTATGCTGTATTTAGTTAGTTTAGTGACACTTTGCTATAGGTAGTTCCAAAAGCATATCAAGCATTTTTTGTTTGTAGTTATGTTATGTGCCTCCATTATCAAAAAAAAAAAAAACACCTTTGTCTGGTTTCATAAGCCTCACATTTTGGTTACTTAATTCTTTTAAAAGCTTTTTCTTCCCAGGTAGTAAATTGTCATTAGTATTTGAGTTCTGTTTGTTTCTTTTCCATAATGACCAAAAGTCCAGTTTGCAAGGTTTCTCAAAACACTGGACTGTAGGATGAACTGGAGGGTTGTAAGTGCTACATGTCCTAAGGGTGTTGGGAACAATGATGGTGGTGTCAAACAAAATATTCAGGTTCAGCTTTCTTATGTATTGTTTGAAGTCCATTAAAAGTTTTGCCACATTAACATGTTCAGTGGGAACAAAAGTTAAGTCTTTGTTCAAACAAATCCACACATTCCGAACCTATATAATTAGTGTAATTGTATATTGTGAAATGCTCTTTACTGTTGGTAATTAGTACACATGGCGAATTATTTCAACACAAGGAGGTTGTCAGAAGTTACCTATGATTGTTTTTGAATTTCTGGTTCTGCCACCGTGTCTGACCCTTCTGAGGTGGCTTTGTCTAGAAATGCTGATTCCAGTAGTTGTTGTGCTGCCTCACCTGTATTCTCTCTGAACGGTGGGGTAAAGGGGGATACAAAGGGGGATTCTCAGTATTAGTTGCTTCTCTTTGTTGATTGTTCATAAATGAAGTATCTTCCATAGGTGTGTAAGTGGAGGAACATTAACAGTGGTGTTTTGTTGTGTCCCAAATATATCTCCCATGCTTGAGGAACTGGGGGTTCAGGATATGCTATATGATTGAGATAGGTTAGCCTGTCTCTTTCAAGTTTTTTTGCTTTCAAGTTTTTATTTTTGTAATTCCTCATCAGTACTTTTAAAGATCCTAGCATAATCAAATTTATGCTGTTCAAAGTTCAGACGATGAGTAATTAAGTAATTCAAAGCATTAATGTCCCCCGCAAGTTCCTCTATTAATTTATTACTGAAATGTATAAGTATCTGCATGTATTCACATCCATGCCGATCAAATAACTTCAGTAATTCCAAGTGCAGTACTGAATCTTTTATAAATCCTTTGGGGTAATGTCAGGAATGCAGGCCTTTCGGTACATGATGTTCCTTTATACAACCGGCCAGGAATGCATTCTCCAGTTGTAATTAATAAGTTTGTAATCAAAGTCATCCAGGTACTCCATAATGTTAGAAGTGGAAGTAGCAGTAGTGGGTTGCTGTTAAGAGAAAAGTTTTAAAAACATATTATTTGTCTTTTTCCTCTTCTTGCAAAGTGAACATGTTATTTGTTGGGATATGCCTATCAAAGATGGGCCTCATCTGTGAACAAAATGCAGCATTGCTTATAAACCTGAATAATAACTGTTTTCTGCTTTTCAGAATAAAGAGACTTGGTTATAGCTTAGTGAAGCCTGGGATAAGGACGCACGGCCGAGTAAGAGTTAATTTACTAAAGCAGGTTGTGTGTCCTGGAAATTTGAGCTACCATTGTTGAACTGAACATTCTGTACTTCTTGAACATTCTATACTAACTGTTGGTTTGAAGTGATTTGTAGTAAATATGTTTACCACAGGTGTTTTTCCATAGCCAACTGTCAACGGTCAGAAATGTAACAAAAAGTTGTTTTGCTTGCAGTATAAAAGTTGATGTCAGTAAACAAGTTGACCAGAGGAGGAGATCATCTTGGCCAACATGATGTGTAATCTGGTTAGCTGCTAATAAAGAAGTTTTTCATCACCTGAGGCAGATGTGACTCGTCTGAATTTTTCTTCTGACATTTTGGTCCTTCGGACCGGAAACCTCTATGAAGATACAGATCAGAGAGACCGAAAAACCTGTGCAGGTGAGGGTTTCTCATCTTAAGATTTCCTCGACTGAAAGTCCTCCGACTGATTTGTCGTTGAGAGGAGGCCGGCCGCTCTCTGATCCCTATCTGAGGGATGGTTTCCGAACGAAAAGGGGAAACGGAGTCTCATCTGGTTCAGGTAGGATGAAAACTAAATTTTCTTTTAATTTAATTTAATCTTGTCGACAAGGGTTTTATTTTTAGTTAAGGGTGGGTAGGATTATTTGTTAAGATTATTTTGTTAGGATCACCCATTAAGATAGCCCCATTTTATAATAAGCCCTGTAAAGTAACTTTGATACAGTCCTAAAATAAGAAATCTAGGAGAATAACTTTGATACAGTCCTAAAGTAAGAAATCTAGGGGAAACATGGGTTCGAGTTTCTGCAAGTGTGAGAGTGATGTCTGTTTAAATGTTGATGCTAAGTATAAATATGATTTTGATGGTACCCTGAAAAAGAATGCCTGTGCAAAATTGGTTAGAGATTTGAAAAGAGATGCAGGAACTAGAACTAAAAAGCAAAGACAATTGGGATTTCCCCAAGCACAGAAATGGTTAGAAGAAGCAAATAAACGAGCTATAAAAGAAAAACAGTGCCAGGAAAAAGAAAAAATAAATCAAAAGGGATCACTGGTGCCAAGTGGAAAAGTAGCTTTATTTTTAGATAAGGAGGATGAGCACACAGTTTGTGCGGTACAAAGGCAGGCAACTGCCCCACCGTATGGGGAAATTGCTGCTGCCGTACCGGCGGAACCTCCTCAATATCAGTCTGAAGATGTGGGATCTGTATAGCAAGGTGGGTTATTGGCTGCTCAAGGAAGTGTTGTGACCCCTCCAATTTACCCGCAAATTCCCGTAGTACCCAACGTTGCTTTGCAACAGGTAGACCAACCTATGCAGTTAAGGTCAGGACCAGCAGGGCAAGAACGTTGGGCCATTAAACTTTCTGACTATTCAGAAGCACTTCCCTTAATACAAGTTGCAAACCCACAAGCAGGGGATGTTGGACAAAAACCAACTATTTTAGTTTATCGTCCCTGGGCTAGAGAGGATATAAAACGTGCTACAGATGGTATTCCTCATCCCAAGGTTAATTTTCAAAAGTTTTCTGAGGACATAGTTGGTATGCATTTAAGTTATCATCTAAATGGTTTAGAAGTAGAACAAGTAGTGCGACAAATCCTGGGTCCAGATTGGCACTTAGTTTGTGGTACTTGAACATGTAAGGCAGATGACGGCACTACATTAAAGCATAATTCTGGGGTGTTAGACACGCGAGTCACTGATCTGATAAAGAGAAGTTCTGATAAGTGGCATCCAAGAGCAGATTGGACAGTAATAAATCAGTGCATTCAAAATGATGATGAATCTGTAGATCACTATATTGTAAGATTGACAGAAGTGTTCAATAACCATTGTGGAATGATGATTCCGCAGGATCAGACCAATGATAGTCCGTATGAACAGCAATTGAAAAATGCTTTGCTTAAAGGTTGTAAGGCTCCGATAAATAGTTTTATAACTAAGCATATGGTAGATCATAGAACATGTAGACTGCAACCTTTGTTTGAATATGCACGGCATGCTGAGCGACATTTCAATTTAAAAAAGAAAAAGAAAGTACAAGTGTTAGCAGTAGGGGATGATGGTGGTATATTCTTGGTACAGGACCAAAGGGGGCAAGGGCGCCGTGGTGGTGTAAAAAAAGTGGGGGCCCAAAATGGGACACGTTAAATGAACCGGGTGGACATTCAGAGGAATATGAGGGAAGGTTAAAATGTGGATAATGTTTTAAATGCGGTAGACCCCTGCACTTCGCTGCCGACTGTGAAGAGTGGCAACATCCCTCACAGCTTACGAACAAGGGCTCCGCATGACTATATGATAGTAAAGAAAGGCGCCAAATTCATTATTGTGATTATTGTAGAGAAGAAGAAAGTGAGAATGATTTTGATGATGATGAGGCAGACACTCTCTGCGATGAATGTCAGAACATTCATAAGGAAGGGCGGGATTGTGACTCTGAAGTCATAAACCTGGCAAATTTGGGTATTGCTATGCATCTAGATCAAAAACCCACGATAGAGATTTTGGTTGAGGGACAGAAAGTGGAGTTTTTATGTGATTCAGGTGCATCGCGTACACTTTTGGGTCCAGCAGTTCTGCCTCCGAACTGCGAAACAGATGAGTTTGTCCTTGTGAAAGCAGCAAACGGGAAAATCTATAAGGAACCACTGTCTCATCCTCTATTATTCACAGATCCGCAAACAAACCAAACTGTTAGGTGTAGGGTAATTATATCGAAAGTTTGTCCAGTTAATTTGCTGGGAAGAGATTTGATGCATTTGTTTGGAATAGCGGCAATTCCCACACCTAAAGGCACTGAGGCAAAAAGGTTAGCGGATGGCTTGGTGGTACAGGGAGTACAAGACTTGTTTTACTGGTATAGCCAGGACTTGATTTCAAACGGCCCGGGGAGGGTTGATGCAGATTTGATCAACCTAGCTTTAAGTAAATCTAGGAGCGGGTCACTGCAGGTTGCGGCGCACTTACATTGTATAATGTTCTATAGGAAGGCCCCTGGTCCGGATAAAGAATTTGAAAAAGAATTCTTTAAGCACAAACGTGCAAGGATAATTTTGAATGATATGTTTTGGGATACGCAAGGTAATACAGTAGTGACCTGTACTTTGACCAAGGAAATGAGTTCTTTATACCGCTCAGGTTATAGCCCACATATTTCAATTACTAAAGCAGTGGGGACACATTGGGGAGATTTGGCGAAAAAGGTAACAAATTGGGACACAATGTCCGAAAGTCAGTTGAAAGATCAACAGATCCAAGTACAAAGATTAAATTGGGTGACTTGGGCACAACCAAGTGTGCACCTCAGGGATGACAAAACAGAAATGGCATGACAAATCTTTCTAACTCAAGAGGAAGATAGTGCATTAAGTGCCTTACCTGTAGAATTATGGTCGAAAGATAAAGGGGATGTGGGACTGATGAAAACAGCAGGTGAAGTTTGTATAACTCCAAAGTCAGGTTTTAGACCTCGTAAGCACCAATACCTGCTAAGTAAACAAGCAGAGGAAGGAATTAAGCCAGTTATTGAGCAGCTAAAACAGGTAGGAATTCTTGTTGAATGCCCAGATTTGCCCTGCAATACTCCGTTGTTTCCTGTAAAGAAACCGGATGGGTCATGGAGGTTGGTTCAGGATTTACAAGCAGTTAATTCCCAAGAGCACCGGTGGTCCCTGATCCCTATACATTACTTAATGATTTACTACCTCAGAACAGATATTTTTCTGTCATAGATATAAGCAATGCTTTTTTCTCCATACCACTACATAAGGAGAGTAGATTTTGGTTTGCATTCACTTATCAAGGTAAAAGATACACCTACACCAGATTGCCACAGGGTTATTGTGAGAGTCCGACAATATTCGCACAAGAAATGGCTGCGAATTTAGCTCAGTTTGTTCCCCCACAGGGAAGCCAGGTTCTGTTGTATGTAGATGATATTTTGTTGGCCTCACCCACGCAGGAAAGTTGTAAAAGGGATACCCTTGCCCTTCTTAGTTTTTTAGCTGAGCAAGGACACAAGGTAAATAAAGAAAAGTTACAATTGTGGAAAGCACAAGTAAAGTACTTGGGTTATTTGATTTCGCAGGCAGGTAGACAATTGGAGAACAAAAGAAAACAAGCAATTCTTGAGGCACCTATGCCTACAACTAAGCGGGAGATGATGTCCTTTTTAGGTGTGACTAATTTTTGTAGAAGTTGGATCCCTAACTATGCTGAGGAAGTAGGGCCATTGACCGCACTAATCTATGACACTCCCATGGCAGCTAAGAATAATATAAAGTGGACAAATACGGCAATACAAGCATTTAATAGAATTAAGCAATTGATAGCAGGATCCTCTGTTTTGAGATTTCTGAACTATTCTAAGCCGTTTGTACAAATGGTTGATTGTAAGGGATGATATATGACTTCGGTTCTGGTACAAGTACATGGGGATAAACAGAGACCGATAGCTTTCTACTCCTCCAGATTAGATCCTGTTGCAAGGGCATTGCCGCATTGTGTTCAAGCTGTAGTGGCAGCCGCCATGGCAGTACAAGCCTCAGCATCATTAGTTTTGTTCCGCCCATTACAATTGCGGGTTCCACATTCAGTTGCTACTATACTTTTGCAAGATAAGATAACCTTTTTATCTTCTAGTCGACATTTGTCATGTATGACAGTGCTGCTGACACAGCCTCATATGACCATAGAAAGATGTACTACTCTTAATCCGGCGACACTTTTGCCGACTCCAGAAGAAGGTACTCCACACGTTTGTTTAGAGAGCATTCATGACAAAGTGCTTCCCCGACCAGATTTAACAGATATTCCATTGGTAGATTCTGATCTCGTTTTGTTTGTAGATGGATCAGCAAAGAAAGACACTGTAGGAAAAACACTAGTAGGGCATGCTGTCACCACAGAAACTGAAGTTTTGGAGGCAAAAAGATTGTCAAACATTTATTCTGTACAAGCAGCTGAGTTGGTGGCTTTGACTCGAGCTTGTACCTTAGGGGAGGGTAAGAAAGTGACAATTTATAGAGATAGTCAATATGCTTTCTCCACTGTACATGTTTTCGCTCAACAATGGAAGAAAAGGGGAATGGTTACTGCAACAGGCAAACCAATAAATCACAGATATTTAATTTTACAGTTGTTAGATGCAGTGCAACTACCACTTCAGATAGCGATATGTAAATGTTCCGCACATACCAACAAAAAAGATCCTGTCTCCAGGGGAAATGCCCTTGCTGATATGGCTGCAAAAAAGGCAGCTCAAGAAAATGATTTGCTTTTACATGACAATGATTTAGAGCCCGGACACCTCTTAGACTTAGAGAGACTAAAAGTAATGCAGACATTGACAACACAGAAGGAAAAATTACGTTGGGTAAAATATGGTATCACTCAACAGGATGGGTTGTATAGGGCATCAGATGGCAAAATGGTATTACCCTCAAACCTTTTTAGGTATGCGGCATTGGTTAGCCATGGACCTGCCCATGTAGGAGTACACACAATGATTCAAATAGTGTCTAAGGTGTTTTAGTGTAAGGGGTTTTCAACTTATGCAAAGCAATTCTGTTTATCTTGTTTGTTGTGTGCAAAGTATCATGCTCAGGGGGGAGTTAAAAAGTCTCAGCAGGCATTCCCCACCCCTCCATATCCATTCCACACACTCTGTATGGACTTTATCGAATTGACACCCTCAGAGGGAAAAAGGTTCTGTTTAGTCATTATTGATGCTTTTTCTAAATGGGTAGAAGCTTTTCCAGTAAAGCATCCGAATGCACAAACAGGAGCAAAACTTTTGACTACGGAAATAATTCCCCAATTTGGTTTACCAAGACGCCTTTACAGTGATAATGGGTCTCATTTTGTTAACCAGATTGTTCAGAAGTTGGGTCAAGTGTTTCAAACTGATCTCAAGTACCATTGTGCTTACCAACTGCAGTCAGCTGGACTGGTGGAAAGACACAACGGTGTCTTGAAGTGTGAGCTCTGCAAACTGATGGCAGAAACACATAGATCATGGACTGCGTGCCTTCCTTTGGCACTCCTGTATATGCGAATCTCACTCTCCTACAAATGACTTACACCATTTGAACTTTTGTTTGGGAGACCATATTACGTCCCGCAGTGGCAAGGATTGTTGCCAGTGGAACGTGAGGGCTGTGAGGATCTAGCGGATTATATGAAGAAGCTGCTAAATGTCAAGTCTCTTGTAACCAATGACTCCTTTGCAGATTCCAGAAATGAAACCTTGATAAGCGTGGCACCCGGGAACTGGGTGTGGATCCGAATTGTGAAGAGAAAGAATTGGTCATCCCCCAGGTGGGAAGTCCCATATCAAGTACTTATCTCAACACCTACGGCTGTAAAGATCGCTGAGAGGACTTTGTGGATTCATATCACCCACTGTAAAAAACTCAAGACTCTTCTTTCTGCCATTGATATTGGTTAAACTCCACCGGACCTCTGAGCGCAAAGTCTGGCTACAAAGGGGGATTAGCCCAATAGGGGTTAGTTCGTCTCAAACCCAGTGAAGAAACCAACGGCGCGAGGTAGTCCTTAGGGAGGATGGCCATGTTCAACTGTTACTTGAACTGTTACATGATGCTGATTTTGGTGGTGAAAGTAAATATGTCCATGCGAGAAGGAACAATTGCAAGAGAAAAAGGAATGGTGGTGCTACAAGCGCAAACAGGTGTTACTACTGTGTTTAAGGTGAAACTTTGTGAAGGAATTTTGGACTGTTCTAAATGGAACAATGATGATTTCTTGACTCGTGCAAAATACTTGTGCAATAGGGACTGTACGCCCTGGTCAAATGTTTGGTGGTCAACAGATGTGAATGGATGGGAAACAAGTGGTGCAGTGATACCAGAGAAAGATAAAAGCAGGCAACAAAGAATAAAAATTGCGCATTTCCAAGTTACCGAAGTGATTACTATAACCATTGTGTCACCACAAGAAAGTGATTCAGGCGTTTATGGAATCGGAGTGTCTCTTCCAATTGGAACTGATCCTTTGGGGACCCTCCAACTTAAAGTACAAAGCCTTAAAAATGCTGCAAGTAAAGCATATTTTGCCTTCACAGAAGAAGAACAATTGTTACTCGAGACGGGATTCGTACACCATAATGAATGGTTATCTTGGGTTAGATATAGTACCCGAGAGGCACATCATGAGAACTGTGTTTCTTGTGCTGAAGGTAAACAGCAACTAGCGACAGTCCCATTGATGCGAGATGAAGGTAACCTAACGTGTCTGTTAAAATTATTTTTCAACAGAACTGATGATAAATGCAAAAATGAAACTCAGAGTTTTCCAGTCATAAGCAAAGTTGAGAAACTGCCTGCAGCGATTTCCTATCCAGGTTCGTATAGGTGCATTTCCAGAGATGGCACAGGGAAGAATTATGGCAATATGGGACAGAACTACTGCAATGTTACTGTGAATGGCAATGAGAATCCATTTCTGGAGAACCAAACTCACAGTTTAGCAGACGTATGGTGGTTGTGTGGAGACAACAAACTCAGATCAAGGCTTACGATTCCCTGGAAGGGAACTTGTGCACTTGTAAAGTTAATTCTGCCATTCTACATTTTCTCAGTTCCAGCAAGCAATTACGTAAGAGAACCTGAAATAAAGCCGAAGTGGTTGAGTAGGAGAAAAAGAGAAGCACCGAAGCAATCCTTCGATAACGGTGTCTACATCGATAGCATTGGCGTACCAAGAGGCGTACCTGATGAATACAAAGCAATAAACCAAATAGCAGCTGGTTTCACATCCATCTTTGTCTGGATTCAACCTAATAAGAATGTGGACTGGATCAACTACATTTACTATAACCAGCAGCGTTTTGTGAACTATACCAAAGATGCATTGAAAGGAATTGCTGAACAACTAGAGGCTACTTCGCAGGTGGCATGGCAGAATCGAATTACGTTGGATATGCTCCTGGCCAAAGAAGGAGGAGTTTGCAAGATGTTTGGGACTTTCTGTTGTACGTACATTCCAAACAACACTACGCCTGACGGAAGTATCACTCGAGCTTTGAAAGGTTTGGAAATGTTATCCGAAGAATTGGCAGAGAACTCTGGGGTAAATAATCACTTTACAGACTTTCTACAAGCGTGGTTTGGAAAATGGAGTCATCTCATCAGCAGTTTCCTGTTATCCATTGGAGTCGCTGTGGCTATCGTGGTGGTATGTGGTTGCTGTTGTATACCCTGTATCAGAGGTCTTCTACAAAGACTAGTTGATACTGCTGTTACGAAGACGATGTACCAGCAATTGCAACAGACTGGTGAAAGTGAATACATTGAAATGTGACTTTTTGCAAATGTTTTTGAAGTTTAAAAGTTTGTCTTGCCAATGAAGTAATGTATGCAAAGAAAAACTTTGTTTTTACCATATATTGCTGAAATAAAAAGACAAATAAAAAGTGTTTTTAGAGGGGAAATGTTAAGAGAAAAGTTTTAAAAACATATTGTTATTTGTCTTTTTCCTCTTCTTGCAAAGTGAACATGTTATTTGTTGGGATATGCCTATCAAAGATGGGTCTCATCTGTGAACAAAATGCAGCATTGCTTATAATCCTGAATAATAACTGTTTTCTGCTTTTCAGAATAAAGAGACTTGGTTATAGCTTAGTGAAGCCTGGGATAAGGACGCACGGCCGAGTAAGAGTTAATTTACTGAAGCAGGCTGTGTGTCCTGGAAAATTTGAGCTACCATTGCTGAACTGAACATTCTGTACTTCTTGAACATTCTATACTAACTGTTGGTTTGAAGTGATTTGTAGTAAACATGTTTACCACAGGTGTTTTTCCATAGCCAACTGTCAACGGTCAGAAATGTAACAAAAAGTTGTTTTGCTTGCAGTATAAAAGTTGATGTCAGTAAACAAGTTGACCAGAGGAGGAGATCATCTTGGCCAACATGATGTGTAATCTGGTTAGCTGCTAATAAAGAAGTTTTTCATCACCTGAGGCAGATGTGACTCGTCTGAATTTTTCTTCTGACAGTTGCCCTAGAAGAAACTGGAAATCGCCACAATACCAGTAATGTAATACTGGGATGTTGCCAGTTTTGTTGATTCTTGTAGTATCATTTTCTGCAGGATCCCTTCCTGCTACAGTATCCGTAGGTCTCAAAAGTTGTGGAGTTAAAAGAAAACCACCACAGGACTGTGTGTTGAAAAATAATTATATATTTGAACTAT
This sequence comes from Protopterus annectens, assembly GCF_019279795.1. Lineage (NCBI taxonomy): Eukaryota > Metazoa > Chordata > Ceratodontiformes > Protopteridae > Protopterus > Protopterus annectens. Next base: position 627,504,878 of record NC_056749.1, read on the forward strand.
AACGAAGTTACAGGTGTAGCAATGGGCTCCGCATGTGGCTGGCTCTTTGCGAACATAGTAATGAAAACATGGGAAAACAAATTTGTATTTAATTCAGAATTTATGAAATATTGTATGTTGTATACACGTTTTTGGATGACATTTTTATTGTATGGAATGATGACCTTGTAATATTTAATAAGTTTCTCGACTGTATTAGTACAACAACAACATTTTTAAAGTTTACCTTTGAATCCAGTACATCTAGGATTGCATACCTAGACATACTTCTAAAGACAACAAGAGAGCAAAATTCTCTGCCCAGATTTATCAAAAAACCACCTTTTCAAACGGTTTCACTTGAAACCGTCGAATTACCACTTCGTCGAACCTGAAATCATCAAGACCAGACCGTCGCAAACTGACATCAATGAAAACTGAATTCACCGAGTAGCATAACAATGAAAACGAGTGCCCCCACATGATAAACTGCAAACATTGCTACAGACAACATTGCTAGTATCAAAACATCGAATTATGCACTGGCGATAACACACAACTCCCTGTAAACGTCCCCATCAGTGACAAACACAATAAACACCGTCACATATAACCATCTTCACCCGTAGTTGCAATCTTGCCACCATAACACTTCCATACTGTAAGTGTATTCCAACAAATATAATACAACATAAAGCAGAACATGATAATGCAGACAACAGCAGTACGTCAAATTAATATAACGAGTCCTACACCACACCGATTCTTCAACACACATTATGTACAAGTATGTGAGATCAAAGCTTGAGTAGCCCAGCAATAGGCTCCAAGTAGCTCAGGATATCATAAGAGTCTCTAATGTCTAATACTGTTTGCAACCGCTTTTCGCGTAGAATAAGCTTACGTCTTTTAGGTGATGGCGGGCACCCTGCTGCCATACGAACATGTAATTCCTCAATTCTATTTTGTTCCCAGACCAAAGTGCACATAAGCACTGACAAATCAGTAGCACAAGTTCCCAACATACACTTCAAACGGTGATGCCATCACTCTATACTGTTTTGTGTATGGGGTAAGCATCAAGTTAAGCTGAGAAATATTCCAGAATTCCTTTGGAAATAATGGTGGAAAATGAACAAATGCTGTAGTTTTAGTTGCAAACTTCCTGGGTTTACCCAACAAATATCAATCTGTAAAGTATTTTAATAAAGGTTGTCCCTCTTCAGGGAATGACTGCTTTAACAAACTAAAAGCAGGAATTAAATCATCTTCTGGTAGAAATGACAATGCGATGAGACACTTTACAGACACCTGGAAACTATGGCATTTGTTATACAATGCAGCTAACCCAAGACTCTGCAATTTTCACCATATGTTTTAGCTAAAATGAAATAAACATCCCTTTGGTACAATACCGTTCAAATTCATCCGCAGACTTTTTATAGCGGCTATTTCAAAGTCGCACAAAACGTACTTCACCGTCGGTACAATGTTTTCTTCAGCCATCAAAGATAAAATACAATGCCACATAACATTATAGCTTCTAAGCGACTTTCTTGTCATGAGTGTATACAACAACGGCATTGTTCTTGTATAACAGCCGAAGGACACAAAGCCATGCAAACTGTACAATTGCAGACAAATAACCCCTTTAAAGAAGAAAGTACCATCCATTAACCAAATTGTGCACTTGCTCAAATCACATAGATTTTTTACTGTAGTGATTACTAACACAGTCAAGTCAGTAGATTCATCTACAAACTTCTTACTAATGAACGCACCTTCTTTCAACTGATATTGTGAAATATCAATATTTTCAAGTGTTACTGTACCACTATTTGAACCTCTACTCTGCATTCTACATAACCTACCAACCTGTTGTAGTAAAGCTTTTCAGCTTGGTAGATTAGGAACTGTGTCTAAACTGCTTGTAGACATAATATCATCTACTATTAAACATGGTGTATCTCAGGACATAACAGCCTTTTGCTTTAGATGAGGACACATCTCATATTGCTGTACCTCAGATGGATCTCCACTATGACTGTGGGCAGTAGTTTTACATAACTTTTCACCATCAGACATTGCGATTGTTACACAGCGTCCCTTACATTTAGTGATATACTTTTGTTTACAACACCAGTATCTCTTCATATCCACAGCATGCTCTAAGTTATAAACAAATCCGTCGATAATAAGGACATCCTTACCACATTGGGATTTTGTAACCGAGTACAATGTACCTATTATTCCAGGGCGAAATGTTGTGTTCTCCGCCATGTTGGTGAGCTAAGATCTGTTTCTTAAAGTGACAAAAGACTTTAAATGTACAGTTATAGTGGGAATTACAAACTAGCGGGCATCCAAAAGTATACACAGTTCTGTGCACTATACTCGACGTTATGCAACTCGATGATTTCAGTTTTCGTTGATGTCAGTTTGCAGCAGTCTGGTCTCGATGATTTCAGGTTCAGTGAAGTGGTAATTCGACGGTTTCAAGTGAAACCTTTCAAACACTTATTTGCACTTTTCAAGCTCACCCCCCCCCCCCCCGACCAAGAGCATGCTGTAGTCAAGGGTTAGTTCGTAAGGGCAGCATGGATGGTGTTAGGGTTTGATAATTTCTTAGATGAATGTGAGACAATAAGGAGTATGTTCCTGGCTAGAGGTTACCCCCTTGGTATGGTAAATCAACTAATGTATGAAGTGATAAATAAAAGAGAAAGGGTTTTTTTTAATCCCAATTTTAGGTCATAGTGAAACACCAAGACCTGAAATTATTTATGCATCAGCAAGTGATTTAATGGCTGACAATACTACCCCTTCTAATGAACTTAACATCCCTGCACCCGTACATCATCTAGTACAAAACACAACCTTTACTAGATCCTTTATCACAATTTATAATGCTGACAGTGTGACTATTAGGAGCATTATCCAGAAGAACTGGGCTATTATAAGTGAAGACAGACACATCATTGAGAAAGTGGGGGATACACCACACATAATATACAGAAGGGGTTGTAATTTGAAAAACATTGCGGAACATTTTAACAGAACATCCACACATAAGAGTAACAAAATTCATCATATGTCTAAATGTGGATGCTGTTCTGTCTGCCCCTACATTTTGACAGGTGAACCGTTTGTTATGAAGAACTTTATATTTTATATAAAAGGAGCATTTAACTGTCTGACAGGAGTGGTAGTATACGCTGCACTCTGTCAACATTGCCCTTCTTTCTACATAGGCAAAACCGAGCTTAAGTTCAAAGAAAGAATTGCTGAACATCTATACGACATTAAGAAAAGGAAAACAGACAATGCCCTAGCCAAACACTTAATGGAATGCCCAGACCAAGTTTTTAAATTTGTAATTATGGAAAAGATAATCCCTAGTGAACATGGTGGCCCATGGTAACTTAAGTTGGAAGAACGTGAGTTATATTGGCAGCTCACACTTAGTGCATTTTCTTGGTCAGGGATTAATGACCACATTTCTATTAGCTGTCTTTTAAAACTAAGACCTTTAGAAAGATGATATCACTACCTTTTTTATAGGCAGATTTTCTCAGTATAGAATTAATTTACTATTTAATGATTCCTCTTACATAAAACTAGTTATTGTTGTTTGGTAAAAGACAGTTGTACAGATTGATGTATTCAGATATTCAGTCTTTGATTTTTGTTTACTTCAATTTTGAACTTATTGAATATGTTGCCTTAATGCATGATTTGTTCAGGGGATTACGCTGTCAGATGATTGAAAGCTGATCACATGATTTTAAAAGCTTTGACTGTCACATGATTTTAAGCTGATCATATGATTTTAAAAAAGTAATTACATGACTTTTTAGAACCGTATTTAAACAGTGTGTTTGTTTGGTTCACTTCATCTGAAGAAGTTTTGTTATAAAATAAAACTAAATCGCTAATATTACGTTTTAAGTTGTTGAACTGGATTTGTCAGAATCTCTGTCCCTTGTGTGTGTTTTGAACAATGACAGGGGACAGCAGTGCAGCAACAGTGAAGATGTCAGGGATGGTGGATGCAGCAGCTACTTTACTTACATTGCTATTAGGTTGAGAGGAGTAATGCATGGAGTGGAGCTTCCATGGGTTGAATGCTGGCTGTGAGTGCCATGTGACCCCACAGTGTAAGGATTGAAGGTATCATGTCCTATGGATGGCATACCACGGTGGGAGCTCTTATCGGAATACCTATGTGGTCCCCTATGTGGCATACTAGTAGAATGCTTACATCCACAACCCCAGCAGTAGGTGCTCCTCAATTTAGGACTATAGTGAAATGTGTTGGCATTGAACTGTGGGACCCAGATAGGCTAGTCTGATTGGGTGTACCCAAAGTGGAGCTGGAAGAACATTAGCCATAGTGATGGGAGTGTGCACACACAGCAGTGGAAGCAAGCATGGGCAGTGTGGACATTGAAGCTGTCTGTAGAACAGTGTGTGCCATCTGCATGCTCCTGTGCCATGTGCATAAGCCTTGCATGTGGTCATGCAGTATGCATCTATATGCTAGCATAGCCATGATGGCCAATGGCTCACAACCCTATGGATGCAACAGTGGCTGGCTCCTGGGCCATGAATGCTGTTAACAGGCAAGGTGTTCCATACTCTTCTACACCATGTCACTGTGCATGCATTGCAGAATGTCAGCCCAATTCCTCAAGTATGCCAAGCAGCACATGCAACATCTCTGACATGGTATGAATAGTGGCCATCTGTACCTGGATGACTGACTTCCACATTTGTTTATTTATTTATTTATTTGTTTATTTATTTATTTATTTATTTGACATTTGTTGATCACGGTGGTCCAACTGGGACAAATCTCTTTTTCAGTGGAGACCCAGGGAGAAAACCTCCACAGTAAATACATACAATAAACTTGACTTAGTACAAAGATAATAATAAAAGATCTCATGTACATATATAGGTTCATAGGTTGGTACTGGGCTATCTGCCCGAAGGCATATATTAGCCCAGCCACATTGTGTGGTATTCACCGCCCCTTTAGTAGTTCCCTAGACCCTTGTACTAGCAGCTAATACCCTTGGCCCTATCTAGTAGTGCTGTTGGTGTGATCCCCGGTGTGAAATTTCTGTTACCCATCCACTCATCAAGGTTCCTCTTGAAGAGTGATAGTGAGGGGCTCTGTCTTATGTAGATTGGGACCCTGTTCCATAGTAAGGGAAGTCTCTGCGAAGGGAATCTATCCCTCCAGCATGTTCTATTCATTGTTGTGTTGAGGTTTATATCCCTAGAGCATGTAGCTTGAGTAGATTTGGTTTTGCTAAGATGGAGCATGTTCAACAATTCTGGGTTGGACATGGCTGTGTACGTTAGACAGAGATCGCCTCTGAGAAAGCGGTATGCAACAGAGAACAGTCTTAGCTTTTTCAATCGTGCTGCATAGGGCAACTGTTTGAGGCCAGTAATCCTCTTGGTTAGGTACCTTTGTGGTCTCTCCAGCTGCTGGAGATGTCTAGCCAGGTACATTCCAATCGGTGCATTGTACTCAATAATGGGTCTGATGAGGGAAGAGTAGAGGGGCACCATTACATCCTTAGATCTTGATGCAAACCCTTTCGTGATCAGATGGGTCACATAGAAGGATTTTCTAACCACTTTGGCAACATGGTTATCAAAGGAAAGCTGACTATCTACTTGGGTCCCTATATCCCTTATTTCTTCTTCAGATTTTAGGGGATTACCTCATATGTTGTAGTTTGCGGGTACTCTGTTTTTTCCAAAGGGGATTACTATGCATTTTTTTTGCATTTAGCTTGAGACCATGGCTTTGACACCATGCATCAGTCTCATTTAGGCCCTTCTGGAGGATCTCCATGTTGGCCGGAGACTCTGTTATAGCACCCAATTTGCATTCGTCCGCAAACTTAGTCAGCCACAGCCCTTCCATGCTTGCCTGTACTTCTGAGAAGTATATGCCAAACAGGACGGGCCCCAGGACAGAGCCCTGAGGCACACCACTCGTTACTGGTCTGGATTCGGACATATATCCCACTACTCTTACTTCATGGGATCTGTCTGAGAGCCAGTTTGCGATCCATCTTGTGACGTAAGGGTTTATGCCCAGGCTGGTGAGCTTATCAATAATACCTGAATGGGGAATGGTGTCAAATGCTTTAGCAAGGTCAAGGTAAGCCATGTGTACCTCCTTTCCCTTATCTATAGCCTGCGTAACTGTCTCAAAGAAATCCACCGGGTTCAGGAGGCATGATCTGCTCTTGATGAAGCCGAACGGTGTGGGGTCCAGCGACTGGAGGTTCCCAATCTCTCCATTTATGAGTTCTATAATGATTCACTCCATAGCCTTACAGATCAGACTGGTCAGGCTTATTGGTCGGTAGTTCCCAGGGTCAGTTGTGGCCTGACCCTTGTGTAGCGGGACCACCACTGCCGTGCACCATTCTATGGGCACATATCCTGTGGAGAGGCTGAGACTGAACAGGGTATTAAGATGCAGGGTTAATTCCTTTTGGAGCTCGCATATGACACAGCCTGGGAGACCATCTGGTCTCATAGAGGCAGTGTTTTTAGCTTTAGATAGAGCCTTGTTAACCAACGTATCAGTAATAATTGGACATACACAATCCCCTAGAATGGTAATAGGCCCTGTAGGTCGTGGGGGGGGGGATTTGCACTGAACCTGTCAGCCAAGATGTTGGCAATGTCAGAAGGGTCAGTGTATTTTGTTCCATTTTGTACTAGCTCAGAACAGACCTGAGCATTGCCATTTAGGTTTTTGACGTAGCCATAGAAGGTCTTATGGTTATCCTTGGCAACTTTCTTTTCAAAATTAGCTTTAGTTGACTTGATGAGGGCCCTCAATTTCTTACTAATGCTGATCAGGGATGATTTTTCTACTTGAGATTTGGCCTTTTTTTGTATAAGTCTCCTCTTTTTATTGTAAAGTTTGCTTATGGCCGGGGTCCACCAGACTGGTTACTTCTTGTTTGAGGAAGGAGTCTTGGTTTTATTTGGGATAGCATGGTCCATGCAATCCTGAAGATGCATATAGAGTGCCTTGGTGTAGGATTCCACATCCTGGATATCATTATCCTTCTGCAAGGGAATAGTGAAGCTTTCCACTTTGGATACAAGTAGTTTGAAGTTTGCTTTGGAAAGGTTTTTGACTATGGTTTCTTTGATTGGGGGAGGTGGAGGAGTGAGGATGTCCAGGGTTATCAGTTTGTGGTTGGATCTGACCAAGGAGGGGGTAATAACAGGTGTGGTACAATGGGCGCCCATATTTGTGATGATTAAATCCAATATGTTGTCCCCTCTAGTGGGGGAATATACTAGTTGTTCAAGGGCATTTGAATTTATAAATTCTATGAATCGCTGAGCATAGGAGTTGGAACATTGGTAGTTCGCCCAGTCTATACCAGTTATATAATAACAGGTTTAACATACAATGCAATTAGAATCCACAATTCAGCACATGTAGGTACAGTGCAGAGTAGAAGACAAAAAGCAGATAAAATGTACAAGGTAAAGCATGGTGGTTACAATTTAGTTGAAGGTAATTGAGTATGGGTATCTAAATTTAGTAATTTAACTGTTGAAAGGTTATATAGCAGAAAGAAATTAAACTGGCTGTGTAAGAGAGAAGAGGTGGCCAAGTATGAAAAAGATTTTTTCAGAGTGTAGGTAAGAGTCAGAGAGGTAGTAAAAGGTGGGTAGCAGTGTTGAAATGAAGAGAGGTTAGGTGACAGGTATGGTATCACAGATGTAGTAGAAAGATGAGAGATAGGATAACTTAAAGAGATGAGTCAGTAAGGGGGAGATAGCACAGGCATAGTTTATTTTTGCTTAAATGAGTCTTTATTGCCTTTTTGAATTGGGGTTTGGAACTAAAGTGTTGGATGTCTACTGGTAGTTTATTCCAGTTCTCAGCAGTTTAACAGCTATAAAGGTTTTTTTTCCTATGTTGATGTTGGGTTTGTAAATGGGCAGGAGATGTTGGTCAGAACTGCGGAGAGATCTTCCTGGGGTGTAGGGGGAGATGATAGATGGGATACTGGGGCAGAAAGTAAGCTGGTATGGAATATAATGAATTATCTGTAGCTGAGTGAGGAGGAGGTAAAGGGGGAATTCTAACCAGTTCAGTTTTCGGAGTGCTAAGCAGTGATGAGAGGAGGATGGTAGTTCAGCAGCAAATTTAGCTACCTTGTTGTAAGTGGACTCTAGTTTAGAAATAATTGTGGCCTGTAAATTGGTGAGAATTTGAGAGCCATAGAGCAGGGTTGGTAATAGGTAGGCATGCGATAGAGATGTTTTAGCTTTACTTGAGAGAAAGTTTTTGTTTCTATAAAGGAGACCAAGTTTTTGATGGGTTTTCTTAATGATACTTAGAACATGCAGGTCAAATTTTAGCTGGTCATTATTAATGACTCCTAGTGGTTTGGTGTGGTTTCTACTGTGATGGGTGTGTTATTGTGGGAAGAGATGGTGAAAGATGGTTTCAGGAGGGACGTTGTTTTTGGTAAGAAGAGTAAGAGTCTGGTCTTCTTTGGATTCAAGATTAGATGGTTATGATTGAGCCAGTTTTCAATGGACAAGAAGGAGTCCTGTGTTGTAGTATGAAGTTTGGGAAGGGTATTAGTCATCTGCATACTGGATAAGTGATGAGTGTGGGGTAGAGGTAGATAATTGATTAGTAAAAATATTAAATAGCAGTGGTGCTAGAATTGAACCTTGGGGTGCTCCCATCTGTATAGGGATTTCGGAGGAGATAGCAGCACCCCATTTGACAGATTGGAAATGGTTCTAAGATAACTAGAGAACCTCAAGATAGTGGTGGTGGATAGGTTTAATTGAGAGAGTTTGTCTAGTAGAAGGGAGTGGGAGACAGTGTTGAATGTCTTAGAGAGGTCAAGAAAGAGACAGGAGACTAGTTTATTCTGATCTCTGGCTTGTAAAATGGTGTTTGTGAAGGAGATGAGAGCAGTAGCATTACTATGACCAGGGCAAAAGCCATGCTGAGTGAGGATTATTAGGTTTTCTTGTGTAAGGTGTTGTAGGATTTATTTGTATACACATTTCTCCAAGATCTTGGAAAGGGGGTGATAGAATTGCTATGGGCCTATAGTTGGATAGTTTGGTGGAGTTGCCTCCTTTATGGATGGGAAGAGTGTAGAACTTTTTCCATATGACTGGGACTTTAGCTTCAGCAATACATTGGTTGATGAGAATAGAGATGGGTAGGGCTAGAGAGTTGTCAGCTAGTTGTAGAAAGAGTGGAGGGAGACCATCTATTGAGAGAGAACATGGTTTAAGCTTAAAGAGCAGAGATTTTCTATATCTGGTGAACACAGTTTTTAAGCAGAAGGCAGAGGAGGTGTCAGAAGAGATAGGAGGGAAAGATAGTGGGGTGGAGTTAGAGTTAGTTTGATTGATAAGTTTACTGATGGAGTCTATAAAGTAGGAGTGAAAGTTAGTAGCAGTTTGGAGGGGAGTGATAGAGGGGCTTGGCTGGGGAGTGGATGGGTTAACTGGATGAAGGACTTCTTAACAGTATGCCAGAATTTATTTGGGCTATATAGGTATGTTTCGGGGGGGGGGGGTTGAGTAATAGTTTCTCTTGTCATTGATAACTGCTTTCTTAGTAAGGGTATGTAGTTGTCTATATTGTCGGAGGTGAATGGGCAGTTTGGCTTTGGTCCAGAGCTTCCAATTTTTGTCCCTTAGAGCCATTAGGGAGCATGTGGTGGGAGTTAGCCAAGGGGATATGGCAGATTTTATTCTGACATTGTGTATGGGGGCAAGACAGTTGAGTATGTTATGGAATATGTTATTAAATTCTCTGATGGCTTCATCGAGGTGTAGCTGTCTGAGAAAGGACCAGTTGATAGCTGAGAGCTGTCTATTTAGTTCATTAGGATCAAAGTTTTTTACATTACGGATTTTATGGGGTTTGAGTATGTGCGGGCTAAAACGGAGGACTTTGGTTGGGCAGTGGTCACTGAGGGTGTCTGGTAGGGTTTCGGGAAAATGATATATATGGGGTCTGATACTAGAATCGAGTCAATTATAGATGAATAAGTAGTGGATTTAGTGTTATAAGTAGGAGTAGTTACTAATTAGGTGAAACCATGTAAGTTAATGGAGGTGGAGGGGGATACCATAGTGAGAAATGACCAGTTGATGTTGACATCTCCCATGGTTATAGTCTCACTGTGGAGGTCAGAGGAGAGAGAGAGAGAGATGAAAGAATACTTTCCAGTGCTGTGATGTCACAAGGTGGAATTTCGATTGCAGCAGTGTTAAGTGAGGTGTAGCAATTAATCTTACAGTTAGCCAAAAGAAGTTCTCCAGGGGAGTGTAAAGGGGAGGGTGATACTAAAAGGGTTAGTGTGAGGTTTTCAGAGTGCATAATAGCTACACCGCCTCCATTTTTTTTTAGTTCGATCAAGTCTTAAGATGTTATAGCCAAGGGGAGGTATGTCTTTGTCTGGAATGTGAGGTTTTAGCCAAGTCTCACTAAGGGCAATGACGTCAGGTAGTACTGAGCAATCCAAGAATGGAATTCAGATGTTTTGTTTACTAATCTTCTCAGGTTGATGGAGTAAAGGGAGATGTGGTTTGGCAGGATATGAGAGAGAGGAGTGGTGGTTTGTATGGAGATCCCACCAGAGGATGAGGGAAGACTTTGGCCAGGGTTAGGGTGTATGTCACCTGCGAGTAAAAGAGATAGGAGTGTAGGGATTGGTTGAGGCTTAGGAATATATAGTAGAAAGTATATGGGTTTTCCTTTAATGTGGGTTGGTTTAAATGTCCTAAGTTTTGTGTTAGGAGGAAAGATTTTGGATACAGGTCAAGTGATGGAATTAAGAAAGAGTGAGGGAGTTGAGGGAAGACTGGTGCATAGGTAGAGGTGGATGTTGCATTTTAGGGGAAAGTTATAAGAGGAGAGGTTGTAAAGGATAGTAAGTATGGAAGTTAGCATTGTTAGTATGAGGGAGAGGTGTGACATGGTGAACAGTAGGTAAATGAGGTTGGGAAATTGTTAATGAAGGAGATGAAAGTAAGAAGGAAGCTGAAAGGTTATAGAGTAGAAGTAGATGGTGTTAGAATGTGTGCAAAAAGAAGAGGCTTAATGTGTAGAATTACAGGTGGTAGTAAAGGTGGAGAAGGTGGAGAGGAGGGAGGAAGGAGATAGGAGGAGGTGGAAAATGAGTGGTGGGGCTTTAGGGAGTGTGGTATGGAAGGCTAGAGAATAAAGGAAACGATATCAGGGTGGGAATGGGGGTAGGGTAGGGGAGTGGAGTGAGACTGAGTGCAGCGTGGGCGAATGGAGTGGGCTGGTCCAGCAGAACAAGTGGGAGGCACAAAAATAAAACAAAAACAAATTGATGCCAAGGGTGGCAACCAGATTTGAGAATGTCCTGGAGTCATTACAGCACCAGCCATCTGCTGGACTTTTCCCATACTGGGTGCAAACATTTCATAGGCAAAATGGTCCTCTGATGACATCTGCTTTGATGACATCTGTGTAGATGTAATGAAACTAACATGGACCGAATCTCCTCCACTGAACACGGGATGCTTGAAGTTTACCTTTCCTATCCACTGTAATCTCAGGTGATGTGAGTGTACCCTCCACCGCTGGTATTTCTGATAGTGTCACTGTGTTATCAGACTATGCCATGAACATAATGCTGACATCAGGCATGTTCTGCCTTGCTGTGCTGCGTACTCTACCAGCAGAATCTGTGAATATATACAAATAACATACCTGTGGCATTTTAGTATCATGTGTGTGCCTCTCACCACCATGTGGCACACAAACTGCTACCTGTCAGTCATATTCACAGCCTATATGCACATATGTACTTAGCAGTTGTAGTCCTGATGCTCCTGAATGACAGATATACATACATGTTGTGAGAGTAAACCACTCACAGCTGCAAGACTGTTCTAGAAGCATGGCATGTGCAACTACTACTCAGCTGGTGCATCCCCTATAGGAACTCAGCCAGTCATCACCAGCCCAGCTCCCACATCCAAGTCACTCCCAGGTATAAAAATTCTGTCACTCTACCCCATTGAGGGATACCAGGAATCCCTCTGTCTCCATTTGACTGTTCTGCTGTGGTGATTACCCACAGTGTTTAACCTGTCTCTGCCAGTTTTCTATGGGCTCCCTGTTAAAATATCAAGACCTGCAATACAGACCCCCAAAATGTTGGAAAACAAATAACAAAAGCACAGGAGAACAGTGAATATTGTGTATTTCTTTTCTCCTTGAAACTTGTTTTTTTGCAGGGGGAAGGAAGTCATCCCTGCACCCCACACCCCTCAGAATTGTATATGTGTGTATGCCAACTCTGCGATCGCCATACCTTGAAGAAAAGGGAGTATTCTGAGCAACAGCAGTCTTAGACTTAGTATATATAAGTCTGCATTTTCAGTCATTCCTTCTAGATATTGCAGGACTTGTACTAAAGAGTCATGGCATTTCTAACTGTTACCTTTCCTGGGTCTCAATCTTTGGCATGCAGTAACAAATATTTGGTCTTGCAATGGATCTGTACTATTTTCCTATTATGACCTCCTACTGCACTGCTGCTACATCTGGTTTCAGAAGACGTTGTCTGCTTTAATGCGTTAGGCCTGTAGTACCTCCTCTGTGGTTAACTTTGACTTTCATTTGGTCCAATGCTAAGAGGTGTAAACCTATAGTTATGAAGGTAGATCTGTGTGCTTGTGTGTGTGTGTGTGTGTGTGTGTGTGTGTGTGTGTGTGTGTGTGTGTGTGTGTGTGTGTGTGTGTGTGTGTGTGTGTGTGTGTAAATATGACTTTCCCCTGACAGGTGACTCACTGTTGTCCTCAGCCCATTTACGGTTATCACAGCCCTGCATGTAACAGTTGTGTGACTATTTTTACATTATGCCATAATGTGGGTCTGATAGCCATGCTTGTTCTCCATCCCCCCCCAAGCATGTCATGCAGTCTGAATGCATGTGGGTCTCTATTGTTAACACCTACACAGCAGGACAGTGACCAGGCCTGATAGCTATTTGGATTCAGAACTGGCCGGATATATTCTGCTTTGAATATTTTTAATCTTACAGTCTCTCCATGTTTGAATTAGCTTGTAACTGGATATGTAAATGAGTTGTATTTTATTGATTTAGTGCTCAGAGTGGGTTGTCGTTTCATATAATGATGTATTTAAAGTGAGTCTTATTTGCCATTTTAGTTCTGATGAAGTCCCACACCTAGGAATTAAATCATTTAACTTTTTTAATTTGGTTAATAAGTTATACAGCACTGCTTGTTTGTGGCTGCTTTTTCTCCCAATATAGTTGTTATTGTTGGTTAGTAGTTGCTTTCTTGTCAGATACATTGGTGGTTATTTGTAGCCTGACTGTTATATCAGGCTGAACCCTCAGCAGGACTGTAACCTCTCCTGTCTCCTGTGCCTTATCTGGTAGAGCCCCCTACAGCTGGATTGCAGTCCATCCTTGCCTGTTCCCTGTGCCCTGTCAGGGTGAGCTTCCCAGCAGGCCTGCAGTGCTTGTCCTGTCTTGTCCTCTATGCCCTATCTGGCTGAGTGCCCCACCCAGCAAGTCAGTCTCCCTATCATGACCTGTGCAGTCTTACCCCACAAACTCTTCACCTCTGTATCTGTGCCTGTTGCATCCATGCACCCTTCTGCAATCCTAAGGTCCATGACTAGCAGTCCTGTCTGCTGTTGGTTTGTCTACATATGACAATGCATTCTGATATCCACTGTATTCAGACTCTCTTAGGCTGCTAGCTTTGACAAGGTCTTTCTAAGTATAGTGTCCATGGCTTTTATTTTGCGGAATACTCATGAATGCACAGTAATTATTCAATTAAGGGATTTAGTACGATTGTTTCTTGAGCCATGCTTATAATATGATTCTTTATCAACCTTTATCTGCTTTTTGATGTTTATGTCTGCTTGATCCTTGGCTGGAAGGGTATACACAGCATAAGCTATGCACTGCTACTACAAAGCCTGACCACCCTATTGTCACTTTGCATTGAGCTACTGTTAATGTACATCACGCTAGGTTGCTGCCCACTGATGTGTGTCATGTGGTGTCCAGAATGTGTAACTATGTGCATCAGGCTACCATTTTCTCCTAGATTAGGCCTGGAGAGTGGACATGCCTTGAATAGGCACTGATTCTGGCCGATGTCCCACGTGTTCATTTGCTGCACCAGGAATATTGGCAGCACCTGCTGGGAGAATGTGATGGTCAGTTTTACAAAACTGTTGCCTGGCACCAGCTTGTCAGGGCATTGAGTTATGCCACTGGCATCACCCACTCAGGGAAGTAGTGCAGGCACAAGTATAATGAACTGTGGAGTTGTCACACAGACAGACCGTCTTTGCAAGTGGGAAGAAGAGGTTATAAACAGGGAGTAACATTATTTTTAATCATTCTGTTCTTGGTTTAGCACTGTACTTTAGGCCTAGTACCTGTTGCTATTAAAGTCTTCTATTGTCAGGAATGTGCTGGACTGATTACTGGGTGGTTTTATGTCTTCCAGAACTCCTCGCCACGGCTGCTGCAGTGCCTGACTGGGAGAACGCTCCTATTTTTTGTTTTGCCCTATATTTTCTCTTGGGACCTCGCCTGGGTGGACACATACATTCAACAAAGGCCACCTACTCCATATATATTTTTATCTAAGAGACTTACTGCTCTGCTGCATCTTTTCCCTATTTTGGAACTTGGAAGAGTGTCTCCCAGAGGACACTGCGAAATTTTGTTTTGCCCTATATTTTCTCTTGGGACCTCGCCTGGGTGGACACATACATTCAACAAAGGCCACCTACTCCATATATATTTTTATCTAAGAGACTTACTGCTCTGCTGCATCTTTTCCCTATTTTGGAACTTGGAAGAGTGTCTCCCAGAGGACACTGCGAAATTTTGTTTTGCCCTATATTTTCTTTTGGGACCTCGACTGGGTGGACTCATACATTCAACAAAGGCCACCTACTCCATATATATTTTTATCTAAGAGACTTACTGCTCTGCTGCATCTTTTCCCTATTTTGGAACTTGGAAGAGTGTCTCCCAGAGGACACTGCGAAATTTTTTTTTGCCCTATATTTTCTCTTGGGACCTCGCCTGGGTGGACACATACATTCAACAAAGGCCACCTACTCCATATATATTTTTATCTAAGAGACGTACTGCTCTGCTGCATCTTTTCCCTATTTTGGAACTTGGAAGAGTGTCTCCCAGAGGACACTGCGAAAGTATGTACATCTGTTGTCTCTTGGGCTTCTACCATTGTAACTCCTGCTTGTTAACATTGTAAGCTATCTCCCTGCCAGGACAGCTAGCAGCCTAAACACCTTCCATTCCCTCTCCCATCTTTATCTGAGTTCTTTCCCTGCTTCTCCATATTCCATCCTATCTAGTCCCTAGACCTTCCTAGTTGATCCAGTGCACTTCTGCATTTGGCCACTAGAGGGCGACCCCCCCCCCTACTTTACTTTACTTTGTTTTTTTTTTCCTCACTCATTTCTTGCTTTTCTCTTCTATTAATTGCTTCCCTCACTTTCTCATCCATACTTTTGCCCACTTTACCTATTTAATTATAAAACCCTTACTTACCCAGCTACAACTTACTCTCCAGTATCCTATGCTCTACTGATTGACTCTCGTTCCTCTCCTGGTTTCTTCCCGCTCCGTTCGCCCTTCGGGCTCACTCCGCTCCCCTACCCTGCCCCCAAATTCCACCGCCCCCAGTACCTCTACCTATATCCCTCCAGTTTCCACACCCACTTCCTCCCTACACCAATCAGCCCTCAACACCTTAGACACACCCTCAACAGCCTATTATCCAATCTGTAACCACTCCCTCAGCTAATACATACATTTCTTCTCATTCTAAACGCTCCTCCACTCAACTACCTCTCCATCCAGCTCCACACTTACTATTCCTTATCCTACTCAACCTTACAAAGCTTTTCTCCATCCCCCTGCACAATTAACTTACAACAAATATAAGACATCTATAACACTTAACACAAAGCAGCCTTATCAACATGCCTTTAAATCCTTCATCCATCTTTATCCTTCTTTTACTATCTCTTAAACTATCATATCTTTATTACCTCACCCAACCCCATACTTCATACCATACACAATGTTATCATACAACCAACCATTTGAACTCCCCTCTCTCACACTTGCACTCTCCTATCTCTCCCCATCTTTACCCAATAGCACAGCTCCTCACCTTCTCATTCAAAGTTTTATCCTCTCAGAAAAACTCTTTCCCCATAGTAACCAAACACCCCATAATCATTACAACTGACCCAAATCATTGTTTTACTCTACTCAATCATCTTTTGAACCCAATCTTTCGCCTCATTTCCAGTCTTTTATCTAGTGATATCCATCCCAACCCTGGCCCCTCCTCCTTTTCCTCCTCACACAAGCCTTTATACTTTACCTCTCTAAACTCCCAAAGCATAATGAATAAAGTCCCAACCCTCCATGCATTGCTTATGCATAATAAACCTGACATACTATCTATTTCAGAAACATGGTTAAAGCCCTCTATAAAAGACTCTGAAATTACTCCACCCAGCTATTCTATCATTAGAAAAGACAGGACCCAAAGGAAAGGCGGTGGTGTAGCTCTCCTATATTCCTCTTCCTTGCTAGTTACCCCCTACGACAAACCCACTCCTACATTTAACAACTCTGAAGTACTCCTCACTCTCCTACAAGTTAATAAGCACAAACACATATGCCTAGCATCTATCTACATCCCCCCAGTGGACAATATTTCTACACTTGAAAATATCCCCTCTTGGCTCGCTGACAATATTAGCAATGAAACCATAATCTTAGGAGATGTAAATATTAACTGGGCCTCCATCCAGTCTCTAACTAATCCTCTTAACATCAACCTATATAACTTTTCCCAACTAATCAACACCATAACACACCCATCAAAAGACCCCTCCTGTGGCACCATCCTTGACTGGATCCTAGTATCACATCCCCACTATTTTTCAGATTGCGGTACTCTTCCTGACCCTCTTAGTGATCATCTGCCTACTTTTACTCATCGACTCCCCTGTATCTCCTACTGCACCACAACTACATTACTACTCGTAACGACAAAAGCTTCAACCCATCAATCTTTGTAGATTCCTTGAAAGCAATTAATTGGAACAATCTAAAGACACTTCCATTAGAAGAAGCAGTTGCTCACTTTATCTCCTCATTCTTAAGAATACTTGATTCCCATGTCCCTCTAAGAACAAAAAGAATCAAAACAAATTCAGCCCCCTGGCTAACCAAAACCACACTATCAACCATGCACCTTAGAGACAAAGCCTGGGGACTCTATCTGAGAACTAAGACCCCAGAACATCATATTGCATTCAAAACCCTTCGAAATAAAGTAAAAAAGCTAATTACCTCAGATAGACAAAAATACTTCTTCATACTCCAAAACAATAATAAAACCAACCCTCAAAGATTCTGGAAGGGGATATCCACCCTTCTTAACCCCAGCAAACCGCACACCCCAACCCCAGACCCAAATAGCCCTGACTTAGATTTAGCTACGCAGTTTAACTCCTTTTTCATCGACTCCATTAGCAAACTCACCTCCTCCTTCACATGCCCCACCTCACTATCTAATACACCCCCTCCCTCTCCCACTAACAACCCTATCCCCAATTCCACCTCACACTGCCTATCTTCCACCTTATCCACTACTCTAACTGCCTCATCACTCGCACCCCCCTCAAATTCTCTCTCCACATTCCTCTCTATTCTCACTAAAACCTATACCCACTTCCACTATAAAGAAACTCCTTCAGAAACTGAAGCCTTGTACTAATGCCCCTGACAACATTCCCTCCTACTTCCTAAGTATAGCCGCAGATGCTATTGCCTATCCCATCAGCATTTTAATCAACCGCTCTATTCATGAATGCACTGTGCCCCAACTGTGGAAGCAAGCATTCATCATCCCCCTACACAAAGGAGGCAACAATTGTAGCATCAACAACTTTCGTCCTATTGCTATCCTGTCCCCTATTTCTAAACTTCTGGAAAAGTGTGTCCACCTTCAACTCTTGCCACATCTCTTAGACAACAACCTTATAACCCCTACACAGCATGGATTCAGGCCAAATCACAGCACTATGACAGCCCTCTTGTCCTTCCTTGAGACTGTTAACACAGCACGTGATTCCAGCCACATTGTCTCTACCCTGCTACTTGACCTCTCCAAGGCCTTCGACACTATCTCACACAATCTGCTCTTAACCAAACTGTCAAAACTTAACCTCTCTCCCTCCTCCATAAATTGGTTCTCCAGCTATCTATCAAATAGATACCAAGCTGTAATATGGAAAAAGGCCACTTCCCCTTTCCTTAGTACCCCCACTGGAGTTCCTCAAGGATCTATTCTTGGTCCCCTCCTCTTTAATATATTTATAAACGATTTCCACAAATCAATTCCTTTTGCAAACATCATCCAATATGCAGATGATTCTACCATTATCTGCTCTGCCACCTCCTCCTCTCAGCTCCAAACACTTACCCAGGAAGCTTTTCAATTACCGAACAGTGGATGAAAATAAATCACTTGGCACTCAATGCCTCCAAAACAAAACTTATGGTATTTACCCCCTCCAAATCCACTTCCTTCAATATAAATTCTTTCTCAATTACCAGCCAAAATAACTCACCCCTTGAACTAGTGTCTGAAACTAAGCTACTAGGTGTACAAATTGATAATCGGCTTAGCTACAACTCCCATCTACAACTAAATATTAAAAAAACTCATCAAAAACTAGGTATGCTCTACCGTCAGAATCAGTACCTTACAAGCTCCTCCAAAATCACACTCGCTTCCTCTTTTCTCATCCCCTCCCTGCTCTATGGGGCCCCACTACTGACCAATCTTCAGACCTCTCTAAAAAACCAGCTTTCCTCCTGCTGTAATAAAATCGCCAAATTCGCAAATGGACACAGGTCCTCCACCCATCACTGTTCCTCTCTCCAAAACCTAAACTGGCTCGAACTACCTAATCATCTCACTTATATACAGCTGACTTTCGCTCACAAGCTCATTCTTAGTCCTTCTCTTTGTCCCTCCCTGTCTTCTGCCTTCAAAATACACCTACCAAATAGAGTATTAAGGTCTAACAATCAAAACCTATTAGAAGTCCATAAACCATCTCATCCCCCAGGTAAACACTTACTATCCTTCAGCCTTGCCCGCCTCTGGAACTCACTCCCACCATCCATTCGTACCACCTCAAACCGGTACACGTTCAAAAACTCACTCCATACATACCTGAGGTCCCAATGGGATTGTTCTTGCTCCCTCCCCTCATAAATTTATGATATCTCATCATCCTTTACACTTTTGATACTTATCTCTACCTAACAAAGCTTATGTTCCATCAGTATATCTACTCTGTAATGTTATTTGATGTCTACTTTGAATAACTCCTCTGAATGTATATCACATTACTGTTTCAGTTTACTTACCTCTCATTAATCCTCATCATACTGTATTGATTTGAATGCTTTTTGAATTGTGAGCTTAAATGTTTTATGTTCTACTCTGTACAATCATTTTGTAATTTTTGTATGCACCTAATTTGTCTGTATTGGAGCTTTTCTCCCCAGGACTCCATTGAAAACGGGTTCTTTTGGCCCAATGGACTATTCTGGTAAACCAACTGCAAATAAATAAATAAATAAATAAAAAAGGAGATACAAGACAATAAGATATCAGTGTCAGTGGCTCAACAGGTAGCGCACTCACATTCTAGAAGATTAGAAGTCTGTAGGTTCTCTTCTTAGACCAGATACATGGATTAGTTTTTCATTACTGATAGTGCAGTGTAGCATAAAGGGGTGCTGCACTCTTGAATGTGCCATCCTTTGGATGAGATGTTAAACTGAGGCCACATATGTTTGAGTTGGTAGCTCAGGTGGATGTAAAAAAATGGCACTTATCAAAGAAAGAGTAAGGTTAGTTCCCCAGTGCCCAGGAAAAGTTTCCCCTTGTCAGTATGAATACCACATCAGGTCTCCCCTGGAAGAACTACACCAGTCTACTAGGACTAACTAAGTCAACAAAGAATTAATAATTTCATAAATGTCCTGTAAGAAAAGATGAGACAGGCTCTTCAGGCAACAGGGTAAGTGTAGTGTAAGTAAAGTGTATTACTGGCAGTACTGTACTGCTTTAATAAAATTTAACCCATTTTACTAACCTGTTGTATTCCTGGCTGTATTTTTGTTGTTGATGTTGTTGCTGCTCCTTTTTCTGTGTATGCTTTTGCTTTGGAGTTTTGTGTTTCTCTGTTTTCTTTATCTACAGGATTATGTGCAGGCATTGGTGATGCCGTGCCCACCTTGTTCTGCACTGGTGACCACACCTACAGCTGGGTAACCAGCAGTTTTCAATCCTGCCTGTATGTAAGGTGATGAAGGTCACCCTGTGGAAGGTGACCTGGAGGACTCTGGTGGTTTTTCTGGTTATTTCTTAGGAAAGGGAGAAGGGCTCCTCATCACATTGTGGTATGGAAGGTTCTTCCTGGGTCATCTAACAGGATGTGTGAGGGTGCTGGTGTGGAGCAAGGTGGACCAGTGGTTGATATTCCACATTGGCACCCTGGAGCATCTCTTTGTGTGACTGAAAAAGTTGCATAGCTAACCAGCTCAGTCTATCAGGGCAACAGAAGCAACACCCACCTGTGATATCAGGTACCGAGGCTACTGATTCTTTTGATGTCTCACTCCTGGCCAGTCTGGCAGGTCCTCCTCACTTTCCTATCCCCATCGCTGTGTTTCCCACCTTTTGTGTCACTCCCCATACCTTATGATACATTTCTCCTCGTTACTAATTGTCTGCCTTCTGTCAGTCTGTGTCTCTCCATTGTTGCTGCCCTTATATGTCACTACCACCCTGTCAGTCTTTGTATTATATATGTTTGTTTGCTTGCTACCTTCCCTTTATTCTCCATCTGACCTCTGCTTTCTCCTGCTACCTTCCCCCTTTACCCTTAAACAAAAATAAAAAAGGGCACTTTGTAACAACAAAAAGGTATACTGTTCTTCCTCTCTCCTTTCTTTCCTTCCTGTTGTCCTTCTGTCTGTACTGCTGGTTTCTCAATATTCCCCAGGGAATGAGTAACTGTTATTGTTATATATTACCTCTGGTCATTGCTGGGCATTACCTCTAAAGTTTCTAATATAGCTGTCCTTAGCAGAGGAAGCAATGGCCAATTCATACTTACTTTTGAAGGATTTGATTTTGCTTTTATAGGATCATAGGAAGTTACTAGGCTATTGGCTTTCAGTACCTTATAAGCCTAGCTAAGAATTTAACCCATGTTCCAACAGGGTCTATACAACATTATCAAAATTCTAAAATATCGAACACCATAAGCTCGACCATGGAATCTCGAAATGTGATATGCTCGAACGCTCAGAACAGCAAATTTTTTCCAAGGGAAAAATTTTGCTGTTCCGAGAATACACACACACACACAGCACAAGCACACCAAAATTCATAATCTACACATACACCCTTCACAGAACCCTACACTAAACCTTACATACTCTACTAGCTATCCACTTACCTTAACCCAACCCTAACCCTAAGGTCCCTAACTAACGCACACTCACTTTACCCACTCCCTAACCCTAAGGTCCCTAACTAACACACACTCACCTTACCCACTCCCTAACCCTAAGGTCCCTAACTATCACACACTCACCTTACCACCTCCCTAACCCTAAGGTCCCTAACTATTGCACACTCACCTTACCCGCTCCCTAACCCTAAGGTCCCTAACTATCGCACACTCACCTTACCCGCTCCCTATCCCTAAGGTCCCTAACTATCACACACTTACCTTACCACGGTCCGTTCGCACACTTACCTTAACCCGGTCCGTCACCTTGCACCACAGTCAAGGAAATAGCGAAGCCACAGAAATGGCCCACTGAATACTTTCCCTAGGAAAATATTCGATGTTCTGCAGGTTCGCTATTTCAAGCATTCGCTGAATAGGGGTTGATATTATAGCATTTGAAGTTTTAAGACTGATGTTATAATATAGACCCGTTCCAACAAGTCAGCACAGGAGTGTATTTTCTGTTTCCCATCCAGTTATCCAGGTTGTAATTAAAAAGGGTTAATGAGGTACTCTGCTTTACGTGGAGAGGGAGTCTATTCCACAAAAGGGGGAGTCACTGGGACACAAATCTGTTCTGCCAACAGTCCTATTGATGTCACAGACCAGGCTGAGGTCATGCATGCGGGTTACTTGAGTGGAGCTTGACTTGCAGCTATGCAGCAGTCCCAGCAGGGGCAGGGTCTGAGATTGCTTTGCATGCCCGACAGAGGTCACCTCTGAGGAGGCTGTAGGAGACTGAATACAGGAACAGTGCTTTTAGCCTATCTGTATAGGGTAGATGTTTGAGGCCCTGAATTCTCTAGGTGAGGAACCTCTGTGGTCTCTCCAGCTGCTGCATGTGCTTTGTGAGGTACATGCCAAAAGGGGCATTGTACTCAATAATGGGTCTTATAAGGGAAGAATACAGGGATGTTATGACCACCTTGTCCCTGGATAAGATACCCTTACTAATGAGGTGGGCCATGTAGAAAGCTTTCTGTACAACAGAGGCAATATGGTGGTCAAAAGTCAATTTGCTATAAACCTGGGTGCCCAAGTCCCTCACAACTGATTGCATGCTTAGGACCTTATTATCAATGTGATAATTTGTGGGGATGCCACTCTCCCTAAAAGGGATGATGATGCATTTTTTGGCATTCAGTTTGAGACCATGTATCTGGCACCAGTCATTTGTTTGGGTGAGACCCTCTTGGAGGATGTCCACATCACTAGGGGAACTGATGATATCACCCAGCTTGCAGTCATCTGCAGACCTGGTCAGCCATAGCTCACTAGATTTGGCCTACACCTCCGAGAAGTATATCTCAAACAGCAGAGGCCCCAAGATCAGTCTCTGGGGTACACCACTTGTTACGGGTCTACTACTTGTGGTGGCTTCCCCTATATTGACTAGGTGGGTTCTAACAGTGAGCCAGTTTGTGACCCATCTGGTAACATATGGATTGATGCCTAGTTGAGAGAGTTTATCTATTATACCTGAGTTGGGAATAGTATCGAAGGCTTTGGCCAGGTTTTGATAGGCAGTCTGTACCATCTTCCCCTCATCTATGGCCTTGGTGACTGTCTCAAAGAAGCCAACCAAATTTAACAGGCATGACCTTCCCTTGACAAAACCAAACTGTGTGGGATTAAGTGTCTGGAGGTTGCTTATGTCCTTGTTAATGAGGTCCATGATAATCTGCTCCATGGCCTTACAGATCAGGCTAGTTAGGCTGAGAGGTCTATAATTTCCTGGATTGGTGGATGCTCCACCTTTGTGCAAAGGGATGACAGTAGCTGTCCCCCCACTCGGCTGGGATGAAGCCAGTACACAGGCTTTGTTTGAATAGGGTGCCTAATGGTGCTGCACATTCCTGCCTGAGTTTATGTAGGATGCAGCCTGGGATGTTATCGGGTCCCATGGAGGCTTTAGTTTTTGCCTTAGAGAGGCAGTGATGATTTACTCCCTAGAGATAAGGAGAGGAGGGCAGGTACTGGGGGTGCCCTGTTTTACTGATGGGGGGACAGAGGAGTGAAGTTTTCACTGAACCTGTCTGCCAGCAGGTTGGCTATATCCACAGCGTTTGTGTATGTATTGTCCTTGTCCACTAGTTCTGAGCAGATCCGGGTATTTCCCTTGAGATTGCGGACATATGTGAAGAAGGCCTTATGATTGTCTTTAGTAGATGTGGCCAGTTTGAACTTGAAGTTTGCTTTGGAGGATTTCACTTGTGCTTATTTGCTTGTTTAGGCTAAGGAGAGATTGATTCCAATTAGGCACCTGCTCCTTCTTTGTCCTGGACAGCAATTCTTTTCTTTTATTATAGAGTTTATTTATTGTGGATGTCCACCAGACAGGTTTACTCTTATTGAGGAGTATGATTTCATCCTGTCTGGTACTGTTGATTCCATGCAGCTATATAAATGCTCATATAGTACTTTGATGTAGGTTTGCACATATGTGCCAGTTCCTATGGAGGGGGAGGGGACTGTGAAGCTGTTTATACCTTCCCTCAGGAGGTTGTAATCAACTTTGGAGAAGTTTTTTTGTTTCAGAAGAGGTTCATAGGCAATCTGTCCTTGTGAGACATTTTAAGCCAAGATAATTTCCTTTAGTGAGAATCAAGCCCTGTGCTTCTTGTCTGTGAAGCATATACCTTAACCATTATGCCAACTCACAACACTGGACCCTAGCCTGGGGGGGCAGGGGAGATGGTGACTTCGAAAGTGACTGCTTTGTGGTCAGATCTTACCAGGGATGATGACACTGTAGGGATGCTGCAGTGGTTACTCATGTTGGTTAATACCAAGTCAAAGATATTTCCACCTCTTGTAGGGGTGTCAATCAACTGGTCCATGGTATTTGAATTGATGAAATCAAGGAATCTGTGGGCATTTGTGTTTTGGCATGAGTATTTCTTCCAGTCTGTGGTTGGATAGTTAAAGTTGTTCAGGATCAGGGTAAAGGGTAGAATCTTGATAGAGTCAAAGAGGTCCAGATAGGTGGAATGGGCACCTTGAGTCAAAGTTGGTGGCCTATAGCTAGCTATAATTTGAATAGGGGTCTTGTCAGTTGTTAACTGCACCTGGAGTGTTTCCTGTGCATCATACTGTTTGATCAGCCTACAGGTGTGTATGTCTTTTATATATATTGCAACTCCAACTCCTTTTGCTTTGCTGCCCACAGTTTGAGGTCTGAATGAATAATAGGATGAGTAACTTGGTATGGCTGGGGTGCTCTCTGCAGCTTTGAACCACGTTTCTGTGACTGCACAAATGTCAGCTTCTTCCAGGGTTAAGAATACTTGCAATGAATGCAGTTTCATGTTTAGAGTCCTAACGTTTAGCAGCATGACATTTAATTTACTTTTCAATGAAATTTTCATGTTGGTAGTTTTGACCTCATGGAATTTTCTAAAAAAGGCACTATGGGGGAGGCAAGAACTTTTGCCAGGAGCCTGAAGCCCAAGAAAAATGGATGCACGCCATATATGGGAAAGCATCGTGGTTTGTCAGTCATGTCATCCCAGGCTGACAAGTACTGGATCCCCTTGGAACGACACCAGAAACTAAGCCAATTGTTAAAGTCAATAATTTTCTGTTTGTATTGAGACATCATTCTGGGTGATGGTAGAATGCTGCTTAAGGCTAGGAACATACCTGCCTGGACACATATTCAGTGAGCTTGATCATGTTTCTCTTCATATAGTCCAGGGAGGTACGTCTCAAGTCACTCACTCCAACATGGACTATGACAGAGTCATAACAGTACCTGTTGAGAGACTTGAGTGCATTGGTGATATGGTGGATTCTGGCACCCGACAAACAACTAACCGTGACTTTTTCCTTATCCAGCCTGGTGAGGGGCACATCTGTGTGTCTCACAATGGAGTCTCTTATGACTAACATGCTGAATTCCTTGTTGATATTTCTGAGCTCATCTCCAGAAAATAGGCTATTGTTTGCTTTTATAGCCTATGAGTTTCTTCCTTTTATTGTATAGTTTGTCTATATTAGGGTTTCACCATAGGAGTTTGTTCCTGAATTTGAGATTGTATTTATGTGGTATGGGGATAGATGCCATGATGCATGCTTTGAGGTGGGCATAGAAATTCTCCACAAATGTGGCATTATGCACGATGGCATCACTGAGGTGAAGACAGTGCTTACATTTCATCAGGTCATTATTATTTAATTGTACTAGGTTTGTCTTAGAGTAGTTTCTAAAGACAAGATTTTGTGGTAAGTCAGGTTTGACCAATGACATGGTAATTATAGGTGTTGAGCACAGAGTGGTTAGGTTCAGTATTTTTGAACCCCTAGTTGGGACTTCCGCCAGTTTATCTTTAGAGCTATTAATAAGCCTAGGAATCTTTGCACATATTTACTTGAGGTGGTGTATGTTTCCCAACTAAAGTAGGGGTAGATTTAGTCTCCCAAGGGATAGTGTTGGACTGAATAAGGCGAGATGTCAGTTTGTTTAAATATGCCTTTATGGGCTACAGGTGACATGCAGGAGGTATGTAGATGGCTGCAATGTGGTATGGAGTTGTAGTTACCTTGAAAAGGATATGGAGGAATTGAAGGTCATTGTACTAGCTAAAGAGTCTGGAGGTGAGATGGTTTCTTAGGAATACAGACAGGCCCCTCCAACAATATCATAATTTTCTGAGTCGGATCTGAAAGAGTAGTAGGTATTGAAACCCTGCACCATATGGGTGCTATCACTGGTCAGTAGCTACTAGGATATCTGTATTTTCCAGAGTTAAGAATGCAACTTCCTGTTTAGGTTTCTAATACAGAAGCCATGGGGAGAGAGGGCAAGAGGTGCAGGCAAATCCCTAGCAAATCAGACAGGGATGTCAATCATTTTCTCCCAACCTGTTATATATTGGATCCCCTTAGAATGACATCAGTAGATAAGCCAGTAATTGAAGTTCTGTGTGTACTCGATTGAGATGCCCAGACTAGCCTTTCTACTAGCTGTGCTCGCTTTGAGAAGTTGCTTTTATATGATTTATTCAAGGATCACATAGTAATTGTGAAATGTTTGAAACACTCTTGATGGGTGTGGATATAACTAATTGGTGCCTTTTTCATTTGTGACTGAGCGATAATATGGCCTAATTCATTAGTAGTATATACATTGTCTAAAAGCACTTGTTAAGAAGCATTGTGCATTTAAGTTCCCTTCTTTTTCATTGTATCTTTTTGCCCATGTGCCTGATGACCATCAAGCTTCCTGCTTGGTGATGATCACCAAATCCACAAGTCTGACTGGTATACAGAAGGAGTCATCATTCAGGGAATCATGACAGTTTCTTGTGCCTTTACTGGCATCCTGGCTATAATGGTATTTTCTCTTATCAAAACCTTGCTGTGCCAGAAGAAATCCAACCTGCATCACCATGTGGAGCAAAAAGCTGTCCCCTTCCATAAATGCAGACTCCTGTGCACTTGCTTCAATAAAGGCTGCTGCCATTCAGCAACTAAGTGAACCATATCCTCCCAAGTCACATACCCCTCCCCTCCTCTGAAGCATCAGCACAGCAAATAGCCCTCCCAGTCTCCAGTATAGGCATGGCCATAACCCCTGCCAGCTCTTTCAGTCTTCCAAACTGCTAATCAAACTAGAGTCACAATTGCCATAGTCAGGGATTTATCCGTATATACCACTGGGCTGATGGTGAAGTTCCATCTGCTGTTTACAGTCAGTTAGTACTTAATCCTTTACAAGATATTTGAAGCACTGAAGCAAAAAGGACTGAGAAATGGTTTTCACTTATATTCACAAGGCTGTCATTTGATCTTCAGATGTGAGATTCATTTATAACTGGGAGGATATTACTGCTTCTAATTAAAATTCTATTTTAAAAGCATTTGACACAGTTTCACACCAATGCCTGCTCCATAATTCTTTCAAGGACTCTCCCATTTATTCCTTAGCTGGTTCCACAGTTATTTGCAGGCTCAAAATGGAAATGAGATCTCTCCCCCTTTCTGGATTTGCTCTATTTTTCAGTGTGAGACCTTTATCTGTCAGCATACTTGTGGTCTAGTATCTCTCCCCCTTTCTTTCTGTCTCTGTTGGCATACCGCATGGATCTATTCTAGGCCCTATACAATTCAACATGTCATGATGTGTTATGTTTCATCAACTCAAGTTTGAGTATTGGTGACTTGATGGGCTAAAGAATTAGAAAGGATTCAGTTTTGTGCTAGTCTGTTGAGATCCTCCAACATCCAACCTGTCGTCATTGTGATCGTATTGATCCATCTCATTGGTGGCCTTCCTCTGCACCTTGTACCCTCAATCCTTCCAATCATGATGTTTTTTTCCACTGATCTTTCCCTTCGAACCGTGTGACCAAAGTACAACAAATGCAGTTTCATCATTTGTGTATCTAGTGGCATTTCTGGGTAATTTCCTCTATGATCTACTTGTTGGTCCATCTCAATGTCCATGGCACAAGTAGGAGTCTTCTCCAGCACCACATTTTGAATGAGTCAATCTTCCTTCCATCTTGTTTCTGGATCGTCCAACTTTTGCAGCCGCAGTTGACAACCGAGAATATGAGAGTCTGACCTAATCTTATCTTTGTCTGCAGTCTGATATCCTTACTTTTGAATATTTTATCTAGAGACTTCATAGCCAGCTTACCCAGTGTCAAATGGCATAATTTTTCTTGAATGCTAGTTGAATCAGTGGTCACAAGGGCAACCAAAACGTTCATACTCAGAACTATCTCAATTTCTTCATCATCAAGCTCAAATTTATCAATATCAGTTGACAAAATCGTGGTCTTTTTCATGCTCAGTTGTAGTCCCATCCTTTGACTTTCTTCTCTGACTTTCCTCAGCAGATGTTCCATATCTTCCTTTGTTTCACTCAGCAGTATTGTGTCATCTGCGTACCTCAGATTGCTTATCAGTCTTCCACCTATACGTATTCCAATGTTATCCTCCTCTAGAATAGCCTTTCAGAATCTGGCTTTGGCCTACAGATTGAACAAATATGATGACAAGATTCAGCCCTGTCATACACCTTTTTGAACCAAAAACCAGCTTATGTTTTCATATTCAATTTGAACTTTAGCTTCTTGGCCGTCATAGAGATTTTTTATTAACTGTACAATGTGTTTCGGTATTTCCATTTGTAATAGATTTTGTATTTTATTCTTGCCGTATTTCTGAACACCACACCACTGAAGTACCTTGAGGGTTTTTGTTTTATTTGTTGTTTCATCTCTTGAATTCCAGAGTTTTTACCCAGTTGTTTTATGGAAATGGTTCTATGGCTGGTGCTGCATCTAGTGTGAACGGAAATATTCTCAGTGGATAGTCAGTCTGTAATTTATCCGATTCATGCTCTGAGACGGCTGGCAAGAGCGACCCGAATTTCAATCTAGTGTTCATTGTATACTGGACGAACTTCATCCACTGACCCAGGCAATAGAGGAGGTGGTCGGTAAGGCACAAGCGGTTATACAATGAGCTCAATGATGTTTTGGAGTGCATGGCTTTTCCGGTAAAGCTTTGGAAGATTGTTCCTCATCTGACGAAGGTACAGTTGTGGGTGACAATGAATGGTTTCACTATAACCAGTCAGTTTGTAATTTTTTTTAACCAGCGATAGGCTTAATACTTTTTTGAAATTTTCTGTTAATAAGTCTGTGACTGAGAATACACATGTTGAGCCTATGTTACTGGGATGTAAATCCTGTGTTTTTGAACTGAACAAGAAGATTCTCAAATTTAAATCATTGGAACTTGAGAATTATTACCTTACTAGTTGCTGTGAAATGAACATAATACCACTGGGTCTTAGAGTATATACATTTCCTAACGGCATTCATTATAGTGACAAAATACATGCTGATATTTGTGATGTGTTCAACAAAGCTGGTTTGGAAGTACTTCGGTTACTAGTGAATTCGAATGCTGATAAAATGCATTCCTCAAAAGAAGAAATTAAACTGTTAGATAAACAGGTTTTGAATCATCCATCCTTTAACTTGTTTGAACACCTGCATAGTAGTATTGGGGCCAAGGTACAAAGACATGGTGGTGACAATAATCAATAGGAAAAAGAAGAAACTTGAAAGGGGTGTGCTTACTTACAATAATAGGCAAGCTTTTTTTTGCTTAAGAACACTTCTGATTTTGATTCTACAAATGTTAAAGATCCATTGGTTACAGATAATAACAGGGATAAAAGATTGGATCAACTGGACTCTTTTTCATCAAATGAACAATCTAATGTACCAATTTTGATAGCTGTGTCTAATAATGTGACAAGATCGGTTAATAATGGACTTAATGTTAAGCCCTTAACCAATGTGGCTGTTCCTTTTTTGCTTAATGATATTACATCTTCTGTGTCAATCCCCCCCCCCACCATGAATTAAACACCATGCATATAACCAGTGGAGGCAAGATTACCCAGGGGAAGAAATGAACAAAAGGGATAGGGCAGTGATTGCTGAATGACACATCTTTAACCTTAGTAACAAGACTTTTTTCCCAAGGACGAACTTGAAGTTCTTTCAAAAGGTTTTACATTTATTCCAACGAGAATAATATCTTTAATTGATGTTATTTTGGACTTCAAGTTATATGTTACTAAATTAAATCTCAAATTTATTTTTGATAATGTTCTGTTTGAAAAGGTGTTTTTTTTTTCCATTTAAGAAACTGAGTACCATTAAACCTCCACTTGCCAATACTTTAAATGTCTTTTCAAAAATGAATGAAGCTGGTTTATATGAATTGCTTAGAAGTGAAAAATATCAAAAACGTATAATTAAACCATTTTTTAATTTAAGCGATGGTGAACAAAGAGCCTTTAAACAACTCACAAGTTATTCTGGACTTAGCTATATGAAGGCATACAAGGGTAATGGGCTAGTTATCATGGAGGCTTCTGATCACAATCACTCACTGTTGGGATTACTTTCAGATGTTAAAAGCTGTGGGAAAGTGTCTAAAGATATAGTTAGAAGACGTTTCAAGTTAGTTGATTTAACATTGCTTGACATGTTATATTAGGGCTAGATTTCTTTAGAGCTGTTTGAATTTTTGTCCATTGAACAGCCACAATTAGGTATACTATTTGGCATACCAAAAATTCACAAGACTAAGGAAAAAAAACACCTTTCAGACCCATTGTGTCTGCCCCAAAGGTAAAACTGTCACCATTGCAACATATCTTGATCCTATTTTGAATCTCATAGTACAGGAGAGTGCTTATTACTTGAAAGATTCATGGATATTTGTAGACCAACTAAAAATTACATTTTTACTGGGAAAGAGCAATTTTTGTGCACAACTGACGAATACTTTATTTACTTCTATTGATCAAGAAAATTGTTTAGAATTTATAAGACTTTATATAAGCAAATATAGAAACTCTTGTGCTCGTGATACTAGTAATATTTGTCAGCTTTTAGAATTAGTTTTGACTAATAATTTTTTCAATTTCAAAAGTGTGTATATCATCAAATTAGTGGGGTAACAATGGGGGCCAAAGTTGTCCCAGCTTTCGTTAACTTCGTTATGTGTTGGTGGGAAATGGAATATCTTATAAAGTTATCACTGTTTGAACATGTCACTTACTATAAAAGGTACATTGATTATTTGTTTTTTATTTGGACAGGAAATCGGGAATTATTTGAACACTTTTTAGTGCAGATTAATAATAGCATTTATTGGTTAAAATTTGAATTAAGGAATTAAGTGATGTAGATAAAACTCTTAATTTTTAGATAGTTTAATAACATTACAAGTCGAAGAAAGAATGTTTATAAGTAGTATATACAGAAAGGAAACATTTGCCAATAATTATCTTCATTTTTGTAGTTATCGCCCTCTGTTTATGAAATGAAACATTTTTAGAGGGCAAGTTATTCTTTAGTCATCTTACTAGTGATGATTCCCAAGTTTTAGTTGATGTTGATGTATTTATTAATATGTTTAAATAAAGAGGTTACTCAGAAGTTAAGTTAAAAAGTATTTGTAATGAAATAGTAGATAACTGAATGAGTAAATTTCCCCCTGTACTTCTTTCAGGGTTTACACCAAAGGCTAAGAAAAGCATTGACGCCGATAAGATTTGTTTGTTCCCTATTCATATTAGTATTGATGGTCCTGAAGTCCGTAAAATAATTGAAGATAATTGGAAAATCATTCTAGGAAACCAAGAGATGGCCAAAGCAGTTGGAAATATGCCTCAGTTTATTCATAAAAAGACTAGGAATTTAAAACAAATATTAGAACATACTGAAAGGGAAAACAATAAAGACAACAGTAGTTGTTTAGGTACATTCCCCTGTCATAACAGCAGAGTTTGTAGGCATATTTATTCATTCAGTAGCTACCATTTTAAACATTTAAATTATGCCTTGGTGGCAAAGGGTAAATATGATGGTAGAAGTGAAGGTTTAGTTTATCTTGTGTACTGCTGCAGCTGTGACAGTTTTTATGTAGGCAAAACTGTTACAAGGTTAGCATTCAGGATTAGGGAGCATGTATTAGCCATTAAAAAAAGACATTACCAGTGCTTTGGCCAGGCATAGTCTGTATTGCAGGGACTTTTTAAAGTTTGTATTTTTTGTGATGGAAAAGATAGATCAGCAATGCTTTGTTGATCTGTTCAGTAATTATTTAGAATATCTTGAACATAAGTGGCAAGTGTTTTTGAGGACAGATGTAGCCCCAGGACTGAATGGCATGATTTCTGTGAAGAGTTTATTGAAATATAAAGTAATTTGATAATTTTTTAAAACTGTGTATTTTATTATATGTACATGGTCATGTTGTATGTGTTTCCTTAAGAATAATTAACATTGTTCTTAATATTTATATTGATTAACTGAATTTTTAAATTGCTGTATTTCATTGGTTGATTCAGTATGATGTTGTCCTATTTTGGGGTTTAAAAATGTGTGTTTTTATTGATTTGTATTTTTTGATGAAGTTTTCTTAAGAAAAAAAAAGAATGAAAGCAATTAAATTTACTGTCCTGCCTTTTGATTTTGTATTTTGTTTTTGCCATATTTCTGAATGCCGCAATACATTGAAGTACCTTGAGGGTTTTTTTTAATTTTTTTCTCCAACTAATACCCCTCCTTATCCACCCCATCATCTTACCTGTCTACTGTTATCTCAACCTCCCTACTATCAGAACTTTTCTTCTTGTTTTTCTTTATTGTTTCTGCTTATACCCTTCCTCCTCCTCTATTTTCTGCTCCTGTTCTAGTGACACCCTACCTCATCAATGTCAATATACATTTATTGAACCTATGTGCATTATCATTGCTCTTGTATCTCTAGCTATTACATGTTTTTTATTTTAAATCAGAACCATCTTTATTGAATTATCACTTATGACAAAGGGAGTTATACATTTATATAAATGAAAACAAACCATATTGACATATTTTCAGTTGCAAACATTATACATTACATGTAATCTTTTGTACAGTCATTGTCCATCAAACATTGCATAGCTCATTCAATTCCTACCATCCCTTAAACTTCATTCCTCCTCCAAAACATTATTCTGCATGCATTACCACAATTCCCGTTTTTTTCTATGTAAGTTGCTCTTACCCTTTTCTAAAGCTCCCACTTCCAATTCTTTCCATATGTTTATAGAACATAAGCTAACTGCCCTGGAGCCCTTACAAGCCTAGCCATATTTATCCTGAGTTGCCCCAAATGTCGATGGGTAGGTGAGCAAAGTTTACAGAGGTAAGGAACTATGGTACTTAATACCAACTTCCTCTGTCCAGAAGGGACATGAGCACCACCCCAGGAGTGAATTTGCGGTCACTGATCCATTGAACTAGATTGCATTTGGAGAGGGTCAGGGAGGGGATCTGTTTCATGTGAATCAGAAGATTGTTCCAGATAAGTGGCAGTCTCTAGGAGATGCATCAATCTCTTCAGCATGACCTGTTCATGTCAGAGGCTAGGTTAAGATCCCTGGAGTGAGTGACCCTTGTGTAGTTTGATTTATGAATGTGTAGCATTTCCATGAGGGCTGGATCAGAGACTGCCTTGTAAGCCAGGCACAGGTCACTCCTTAGCAACCTGTAGGAGACAGAATACAGTGTGACAGGGCTTTCAGTCTTTCCGCTTAAGACTTATCTCTGTTACTATATTCACTGCTTGTTGGTTTAGTATTTGATTTTCATTTTCTAATCATTTCTTTTCTGGAAGCCACCAGAATTAAATTCAGCACAGCCTTACTATGTCTAGGCAATTTTGACTCTGTATCACAGTTCAATAAAAACATTTCCTTAGTTATGCCAAATTGCTCACCCAGTATTTCTGACACAGTAATCTCCAGGAAAATTTTAAAGTCTGCCAACTCATTACACGCCCAAAAAACTACATTCCCAATTACCTCTTTCTTCCCCATCACACCTCCAACATTTACAACCTACCTGAGGAAAAAATGTTTGGAGTCTGCTTGGGGTATAAAAATACCTATGCAGACTCCAGCTGTTACATGTTAAGATGTCTTTGACTTATGCAATATAATATAACATCTAAAGTGTATGATAAATGTCTTTACTGTTTGTCTCAATACTACCTGTAAAATAATGCTTAAAATGTTTAATTTGTTATTGTTTTTCATTGTAAATGTATATTTTTATGTGGAGCTTTTCTCCACGGACAACCACTGAAAATTGGACTTGAGCCCAGTCAGACTTTCCTGGTAAACAAAAGTCAATAAATATAAATAAATAAATACATATGTTTAACCCTTGATAAGCATCTCAGCAATACTATAGTGTGGAAGGACATGCAAAATCTGCCAGAAAAGTGGGTCATCTCAGTTCTTACCTCCTCAGTCTCAAGACTTCTTCATTGTAGCCATAAAAAGTTTGCAGATGAGAAGCACAGGCTTCTCCTGGTTTTGTTGCTAAACACTGGACTTTTCCATCAAGGCTGGTAAATATCCATGTGAAGCTGATTTGGTGGAGGATCTTTGCCATAAAACTCATTAATATTTTTTTTTCCTTTTGATGGAAGCATTTTGCACCTAGATTGAATGGGATTTGCAAAGGAATCTGTATCTTATCTAGTCCATATTACATGTACCTACTATTGTTTACTTTCTATTGGGGTATGGTTTTTGAATAAGTATCACCTCTCATTTTTGTGATTTTCATAGTTTATTTGGCCCAATATGACCTCATTATTACTGGCCTGGCCCCCAGCGTCCCATGTATATGACAAGTTTATCAGTGTCCCATGTCTATGATGAGTTTATCAGCCATTCTTCTGTCTCCCCAAAGACCTCCTCTGGTGTTGCTGCAACCAGTTGTTGATCTTAAGAATGTTCTGGGGATTCGGCTGTCTTTGCTTCCATCTGGTGTTCTTTTTTTTTTATTTTCTGTTTTTTTTTTTTTTTTTTTTTTATTATATGCTCCATCCTCTTTCCTTTCCCTTTCCAAGCCCCTATGCTTACCTGTCACATCTGAGGGCACCTTCCCTCTTTAGACCATGTCTCCCCTTTAGGAGCTTCACCAATAAGTGTCCTCCCACCAGGATGGGCACTCCCATCCCTCCATGGCTTTTTGTCAGTCACCCGAGCTCCTAATTGAACCTGAGTTGGCTGAGACATAGTCAGGGCTTTGTCCTTCTGCCCACCAGAGCAGCACTATTTTTCATCATGTTTAATCCATACCAGAAAACTGGCCTGCCTACAGTCAGAGAGTATGTTTTGCTTACCTTTAAAGAACTGTTCACATATGGAATGGAATGGACCATTCATCAGCCTGTGCATGAGAGAGGACTGTTAATGAGTTCAGTGATAATGAATACTTACTGCCCATTGCCTGGCATCACAGTACAAGATGGAGCTCATATTATCACAGTGGGGAGTCTTCAAGGTGATTCTGGCCACTAGTGAGTGTGTGAACATGCAGGACAGGAAGCTGGTTTCCATGTTGTTTATCTCACATGGAATGTTGTCTTGATCATTTTATATAAGTCATGCCTGTTTCTGATAAGTCTTACTAGGTTGAATACCATATAACTCTCCAGCCAAGATAATTGTCACAGAGTGACATACATCAGAATACAGGCCTCTGTCTGGTACTGTGATACAGGAATTTAGGAAGAAAGCGATACTTGCAATGATTGACATCTTAGTGTGTTACGCTGTGTTATAGTCAACATTTAAATAATGCTTAAATTTTCCAGCACTGGAACATACTAGAGAGATTGATGAAAGCATCCCAGATGCTCTGTCTGGCGTTGGACTGAGATATCCCTCAGGAATGTCAGTGGAAGTGGTGAAACAAGCTCTGTAAATACCAGTGGAATGATGAAAAATTCAGACATAGCTAAATAAGCTGTATACCTTTCTTGTCTTTATTTGACCATGTTACCAAGTATTGCCTTCACTATATCCTGGCACCAGTCAAAAAGCAGAGGAGTCTCCTTACTTATAAGTAAAACTTCATTTTTGTGGAGAACAGCGTCTCTTGTAACTTCCATTTATAACATTGTGCCATCCATCACAGAGTACAGCAAAAGGTTACATCCGTGGTGGGGGGAATTCAGAAGGATGAAATACGGCATTATGGTGGTCAGAATCTAGCTTTCTAAAACCTAGCATGGGAAAGAAGTATAGACAGACGGTTAGACTCATTTGTTTTCTCTTGCTTCTCCTTTAAGAGTGGAAGCAAGGAAAGCATTCTAGGAGACATGCACAGGGTGACCAGATGTAGGAACATTTACTTCCTAGGCTCAGTATCTGTATTAGACAAAGATATATATATACCTTTCCTTGGCCTAGCAACTAAAAGTGTAAACGCTGTGATGTTTCTTTGTCCAGTATCTTAAAGGATTAACATTGAAATGCCTCTGACATTGCCTTTACCTGTTTTTTCAACTTATTTCTCAAAAGTTCTACTGCTGTTGTTGGGCAATTACATTTTTCACCTGGATAGGAGCCAGGACTTATGCCTACTCACATGGAATGTTGTCTTGATCATTTTATATAAGTCATGCCTGTTTCTGATAAGTCTTACTAGGTTGAATACCATTATGCAGGTTATATTCTTTGGTGCCCTCCTCTTGGTGGGAGGGGGTGCTGTTGATTGACTGTTTTTCTTTTTTTGGCCTGCCGTGGCTGACTTCAGGCTTCATCAATTACTCATCCCCAACTGTTCTTCCTCTTACTTCGCTGAACCATGACATTATGAAATGTAATCCAAGCATACAGGTTCTCCCTTTTGGAAGAATCTGTACATATGGATATTGCTAATCCCATGTTCAGTTTCTAAGGGATGTAAGGCCACCTGGTTGTGAGATTGGAATGGGATTGAGGAAAGAGCTGTCATCCTGCAGATTGGGGTTTTCTGATAGGCTTTAGTCCCTCCCTACATGCTGACATCATTGTCAGGTTGGATGACTAATGCACAGTAGCCTGCACATGTGCCCCACCTCTGATCCATAGGGCCACAACATTTGTGCTTTTTCCCACCCTCAGGTCTATCATTCACCATCTAAGCTTCCTCCTCCACAAGAGTTCCTCTAGAGAGATGTCCTGCAAGCTCCCTCCACCCAGAATAGGTCTGCCTGTCCTCCATACGTGTGATGCCAAGCATCTTAGCTGCTAATCAAACCTGTGTCATGTAGGCTTTATACCTGTATGTATTATTCAAGGCTTATGATTCACTCTTTTCCATAGATTTGCCCTCTCCTGGAGCAGAATTATACTCTGCTTCCCTGTTTGAAAGTCATAGACTTTATTTGGGCCTACGTCAGACATTATCAAGGACATCAGTTCCACTTTTGTTAGTGAGGTGGAATCCAGTTTCTTTCATATCAACTTTATATATTTTATCTACAGAACTTTAATGCTAGGCCTTCTGCCACTATGCATGGACAAATTGGGGTTGAATGATTGAAAGAGGTCTTGCCTCATCCAATATGGAAGATGAGCACTTGCTTTGAGTGGGTGACATTAGACCTAAAGATGCTGTGAGTTTCCTGTTTTATTTTCTCTTTCTTTCTTTCCTTCCTTCCTTCCCTACTTTTGACTTTAGAGAGTTTTTCCTTCAAAATAAAATCCTGGAACAATCACTGCTTGTGCCGTTGTACACTATGCTCCTCATGCAAACAAAACAGACACTTAAGATGAGATCCTTCTGGTGCAGTCTGTTTTACAAAAAGGGCACTTACTTGCCAGCTTTATAAGACTATTTAAAGTTAGATTCTTCAAATCAATGCTGAAGAAATGCACTTTAAGATGTATGCAGAGCTGTAACCATAACCAAAAAAGTATAAAGAGCAAAATGACATGTATGTAGTCTAAAAATAAGATTTAAATAGTATTCAGGGGTTAAGCAACAAAAATACAGGTGAAAAGCTGAAGTGATTAATACCCATTGTTACACAAGAATTGTAGCCAAAAACTGAGAAACTCCACAAAGACTGAAGTGGCACTGCAAATGTAACGGCAGTGCAAAGACATTGCTGCAACATCATTATGAGTTCAGCAGCAGTGGACAGCAGAGGATACGGAATGCTGATGTAAAATTGCATGATTGGATGCTTTATAAGTAAGCCCATAGATAAGGATGACTCTTCCTAAGAAAATTTTTTACAGTTCATATTTTGGCTGGACATCCCTTTGTTCCCTATGTGCACCTTACTGAACAGACAGCAGTGTTTGCATAGTACATCCTACTGGTGTTCCAGGGTATGTGAATGATGATTAAGCTGCTGACCCCAGAACTTTCATGAGTGTCAAAAACTTTTGAAGTCTTTATTATTTATGGTGACTTCCTGTTCTGCATATATACCTGTACTGTTTTTATTGTTTTTTTTTCTTTCATGTGTATATTGGGTACTTTTCCGTTAACAGGTCAACACATTCAACATGATTGTTCATCTGTAATCCAGTTCCTTAACATGTTTGCTAACCACATATATGTAAAAAGTATTTCTTTTAATAATATATTGTAAAAAATATGTTATTTTTAAATTTTACACATATCTATTTAACAGATATCTTTAGCTAGTAGATTACAATTGAATGATCGTGTTGAAAATGTTGCCCCGATAAGTTACAAAAACAGAAAGTAAAAAACTAAATAAATTCATCAAAATCAGATAACATGTTTTTTTTAAATACTCATAATATGCATATATATATATATATATATATATATATATATATATATACCACATTAATTGTATATAAAGAACTGTTTTCCTTTGAAGTGTCTTACTTTAAATTTCCTTCATGTAGTTGTCAAGTCATGATCTGATTGGCTATCACACACTAAACCTCCGTGCCAAACCTCTATCACTCCCTTCCCCATTCATTTCGCTGGCTCCATATAAGTAATGAAGTTTGACATCAACTTACTCATAAAAAAGAAATATTTTTACTTTGTTTTAAATCACATTAAAATGTGAGGTACTTACTGTGACTACTGGCACAGTACATTGGAGCCGCTTTTATTTTGTGTTTACAATGAAGGACAGTGTGAGTGTATTTCAACTGAGAAATGTACAAACCGCAAATTTTGCATGAAATGTGATGTGTACGTAGACTGTATTACATTTGTAAGCACAACTATAGATGTCTGTTTTCATTAATGTAGAAAAGAAGATGTATTGGTACTTTATACAGAATGGGGAAAAAACGCCCTTGATAACTATAGGTATTTGTTTGTCTCTCTTGCTGTTACTAGAGAATGCTTTTTTTCTTAAAGTGGTATAATTGGAAGAAGCAAATTTCCTCCTATTTATCATTAAGATTTAAGTTTGCATCACACTGATAACATTTCTTAATGAATGACAACAAACAGAAATAAGTAAAATTTATAAAATTAACTTTAATGTAGTATGTAAAACTGTAAGTAAGTTCTAATAACGGAATTTCATCATAGTTATTCTGTAGGCATGAAGGTAGAAATGTCTGTCAACATTGTAGAAAATAGGGAATTCTTAGGGTTACCACGTCTCCACATAAACCCAGCCAAGTAGGAGTCAAGGTGATGTCTGGCACTACCCCAATGTTTTTTATTGTGCCACTTTCCACTTCCCTATAATCGCACCACATGTTGTGTATGGCAGCCACTGTCTAGATCCACAAAATTGTATGTATGATTTACAGTGAAGTGTTCATATCCTGCATCCCTCAGTTCATCAGATTTGTAAGCTTTCCAACAATCAGAGTAGATAATACTACCTTCCTCTACATTGTGTGGATGACACTTTGTAAGGTTTGGGCAGAAAGGTCAGGGCCAGCTACAAGAAAACATTGCTTAGACTCACGACATAATCCTGCAAACACCCACTGCTGTGACAAAACACGACCATTAGATTTTCTTCTCGTGAAAGACTTTCATCAACCTCTACAATTTTGTTTATACCACCAATTTTAACTGAAGGCTTTGAAAGTAATGAAGTAGCACACACTTCTCGCATATAGTTATTCCAGTCCACAGTGGTGTTGTGATTCATGTGTAACTGAAATTCACAAAACTCAATAGATGTTAATTCCTGGCACCAGAACTATATAAACCTCAGTGCAGTAAGGAATGGGCTACAAGACCACTCAAACCAGTTTTGCGTTCGTAAACCCTTTTTTTCCAAACATCCACATTGTGTACAATGCCATTTAAGTGCTTCCTTTGTAGTGTAAAAAAGTTTCATAATATGATGGTTAGAACAAAATCTTTCCTTATGTAAAATTCCTTGTCTTGAAAAAATTGAATAGCAGACTCTTCATCCATGGGCAACTGCCAGATAGTGTAATCCATCATAAGCGGGAAATAAGTACTTTAACTTTGACAGGATTTACAAGATTTTCACTATCTTTGAAAGAAACATTCTCAGCTGTTATCTCTACATTCCAAGCACGTGGTAAGTATTGCATTAAAATGAAAACTGGCAATTACATCTCTATACTGATTGTCCGTACAAAATTGCATGACAATATAGTAAAAATCAATGTTATAATTATTAATTGTTTGTTTAACAGCAATCTGTCAGTAAAAATTACTTTTCTGTCACAAGACTGCCCACTTGAAAATATTAAATCACAGCTTAATTTAACAGTACTTTTACTTTAAAGGCAAAGTCAGGAATAACAACCCCTATTAAAGAAATGAATGAGCTTTATGCAACTTGAAAATAAAACATTAATAATTATACTGTGTGAATAGCTTGAATACATTCAGCACTATAACAGTAGCTTGCCTCTGGGGCAGGCATCCTGTTTCCATAGATATGGGTACACGAGAAAAAACGGAGCTCATTCAAAACATGGGAACTGTATTGCAATTGTCTGTAGTCAGCTGGAAAGCTCACAGGTAGTCTTTTTATCAGGATGAACATGGACAGAGTTGACCATGCCACATACAGGGTGTAATTATTAAGTATTTATTTAACTTATTAGGAAAACAGTAGAATGTAGAATGTAGGACAGTAGAATTGGTAAAAATATATGTTGAATAACAATAATCAAAGTGAGTCAGTAAACTTCCAAAAGCTTGTTCAAGTTTAAAACGCGTCATAAACTTACTCTTTTTTTCATATGAGTGTTTTAGAAGTCCTGAGTTTCAGTTATAATCCTGGTAGCTTTTTTTATGTATAAACACCTTAGATAACACCAGCACAGCACGCAGCTCTAGTAGTAGTCTAAAACATGGAACAACTACTTTGAGAATTTCTTGGGTCATTTACTTTTGTTGTTAATCTTAACAAGTGTGTGTAAAATGTAGAGTTTACAGCTTTTTTTTAAATATTCATTTAATTATTTCATACACACCTGTTAATATTAACATGAAAAATACATGGTTTCACAGTACATTCGCAGCTCAACAACCACATTTCAGCTGTTGCCCCGATAACGGAAAACGAGGCGAAAAACTGCTGTTGCCCTGTTAACGGAAAAGTACCGTATATTGTCCTATTAACCTGAAATTGTCAAGGAATACCAAGCACATACAAAACAATGCATGTTTTTCTACATTGTTTCTTTAGCATCATCTGCTCAGTCTGTCTTGCATGTCCACTTAGTAGTTCCGTTTGTGTGCATAACAATGCTTACATAGCTGCCTGTCTCTCAGTCACAGCATGTTTTTTTCAAAACCTGTCTGTGTTATATGGTACTCTGAATGCATGGAATGTATGAATGGCTACACTGTGTGTTTCTGCAAACAATTTGGGGAATCAGCAGCTGTGTATATTTATGCTGCCCTCCCCATTTCACATATGCATGCCATGTTTGTTGCATTCTTCTAAAAGTGATTACTTTTCCTTTCATTATCTTTTCCTTTCATAATCTTTCTTTTACTATAGGCAGTTCATTTTTATTTATGCAGTCACACAATGTCTGTCATGTTGTGTTTCTGAACGCTCACATAAAGAAAATAAATGTAGTGGTGTCTTCCAGACTACTACTTGCTGTAGGTATCTTGTTCATGATTCCCGGCCTGGAGCAATAAATGAATTTTACAGTGACTCAGTACATTTTGCTTAAAAAAATACACACATATATATATATATATATATATATAAAATAAAAAAATAGATTTATTTGCAAACCTTTTCTATCAGAGA
This sequence comes from Protopterus annectens, assembly GCF_019279795.1. NCBI lineage: Eukaryota > Metazoa > Chordata > Ceratodontiformes > Protopteridae > Protopterus > Protopterus annectens. The sequence goes on from NC_056749.1 coordinate 627,547,176, forward strand.
CACAAACTAGTGGCATGTTGGTGTATTCTGTCCATTTGTCTTGCATTCAGTTCTGTAGGTTATTTTATTTCAGCACAAATGTTTATTAGTAATTATGTCAATGCTAAGGAATGTTACTCTTTTGGTGCTAGGCAGAAGCTGCATTCCTTAATAGGAATGGAAAGAATAAATGCTGAAATGACTGCAGTTAGAGAAAAAATCTTGCATGAAACCCTACAAAACTCCTGATTTACATATTTAATGGTGAATGGAATTATATAGCAATAACCCACGCCTGGGTGTGGGTAATGATGGATTTACCCACGGTTGGCGTGGTTTGGTCACAAGGGCGAAGCTCAAGTGGCCAAACTAAGCCAACCGAGTGTAAATCCAGCATTACCCACACCCAGAAGTGAGTTATTGCTATTATACAATGACATTATTTAAGAAAAAAATAATTACTTTGCTTAAATAATGGCATTGTATAATGCCTCCTTACTGCCCTTCCGCAGCTGTCTGGTATTCTGCGAGAGTTCTGATGTACTGCGCATGCGTATGCCTACGCAGTACATCAGAGCTGTGGGCAAAAGCAATGGAGAAAGCAAGATCTCGGTTGCTTCTTACTGTTTCGCTATGTTAAATGGGTTTAACATAGCGAGACAGCTTTAAAAAAAGCAACAGAGAATCTCCGTTGCTTATTTTAAAGCTGTCTCGCTATGTTAAACCCATTTAACATAGTGAGACAATTTTGAAAAAAGCAACAGAGAAAGCAAGATCTCCGTTGCTTTTTACAAACTGTTTCGCTATGTTAAATTGGTTTAACATAGCGAGACAGCTTTAAAATAAGCAACTGAGATCTCCGTTGCTTATTTTAAAGCTGTCTCGCTATGTTAAACCCATTTAACATAGCGAGACAGGTTTAAAAAAAAAAAGCAACGGAGAAAGCAAGATCTCCGTTGCTTTTTACACACTGTCTCGCTATGTTAAAGGAGTTTAACATAGCGAGACAGCTTTAAAAAAAGCAACGGAGATCTCTGTTGCTTTTTTTAAACCTGTCTCGCTATGTTAAACTCCTTTAACATAGCGAGACAGTGTTTTAAAAAAAGGCTTATACTAATGGAAAAAGTCCGGGCGACTGGACCTTCTTCCATTAGTATAAGTCGATTTACAACGTGCATGCTGACCAATCAGCGTGCACGTTTTGGAATATTAATGGGGGGTCATGGTATAATATTTATTCATACATCTATCAAGCATACATGTGTGAGTTATTAAACTATTGAACACAAATAGTTGCTTGAGTTGGTATCTTAATTTTTACTTGTTTTGTATTTTGTGTTAATATATTGTATTTACATTCGGAGCTAAATTTCTTATGTTTTGTTTGGCTTATTTTTATCTTCTATAGATAATATGGGTGGCAATATTTTGTGTGTCCTTCCCAGGGAGTGATGCACAGTGCATGTTTATTTTCTCTTGTATTACACTGCATCCCTCCTGCTTTCCACATCAGAGGGTGTGTGCCTTCTTTCCAAGGAGTTCCAAGATTTTTACAATGCTGCTACCCTTTTTCAGCATATACATAACTGTGCACCCTGCATTTCTCTTGAGTTTGCATCTTTTAATCTCAGTTGTACATGCTTGTGCTGCTGTGCTTCCCATACATATATTAAAGAGTAATTTGCATGCATAGTCTGTGTCGTGTTATCCTGTCATGTGGAACAATGTAGTGTAATTATCTTGTGTAGGAATCACTCAGATATGCAAATCAGAGCAATATCAGCAAAATACCCTCACATTTTGTGTAACTGCTTTCTGAACTGCATTTAAGCATTTTGAAGCTATTTACTACTTTTCAGCTTCAGACCCTAGGGACTTGAGTGCACAGAAGGAAGCCTTACATTAAAAGCTTCGAGCAATGCTGTGTCTTAAGATTACTTCAATGGATTCCTGAAAAGATAAGTACATTGACAGTTAAGTATAAAATGGTAAAATACAGAACTTGAGTTCCTTAAACAAGAGAGTCAGACAAGCAGGGAAAACAGGACAGCTGTGTTTTTCATAGATGATGCTGTTGTTCTGTTTTTTTTTTCACTTTTTATCGCTCTCTTTTGTTAATACTTACAGTACCAACCTAATTGTACAAAGGGGTGACATTTTAGAATTAGGTAACTGCTTTGATTTTAAGAACTGCACAGTTTATTTTTATACCACAGATTTATCCTTTAAATTCTGTAACAGAAAACATATGTGCTATGAAAATGAAAGAACTGTATATCAGAGATATGATTAAACAGTGATACAGATCACAATTGAGGAAAACAAGTACCGCCATTGATTAGAATTCAGCTAGTGTAAATGGTAAAAAAGAGCACTGTGAATGATGCACCTCATTTGAGCCAGATACTTTGTTATTTAACTTCTTTTTCTTAGCTTTATATTTAATGAAGAGCTGACTTCTTGTATTGCCTCACAAATCCCAGTTTTGTTTTTGGCTGGTGTATCTTCTGCACATAACTGTAGCAAGGTCATCTGGCACCTCAACTCAAAGTTGAAGAGCAAAAAGAAAACACACTAGCTGCAGTTGGTACTACGTGCTGATCTTTCAGCCATAACCACTAATGCAGTATCAGTATTCACTAATGAAGCCATGGTGTTCTTACAGCTTCATAAATTAATGCTTGTACTGCACTTATTCCCCAAACAGCTTGCACCGGGGCAGGCACCCCCCCCCCCTTCACCAGAAACTAATTATGGTTCTGCTTACGTGCCAGTCTACATGTATACTTCCTTTCTGTCTACATAGGGTTTTATCAGCTGGTTAAATTAAATTCACATCAGGGGTGCTTATGTGCTGGTCATGGGTTCCAGTCATTTCTACGACTGCTGTTTATGCAAGTGCCATTACTATGAATGAATATCAGTGAAAACCACCTTCAGTGATTATAGCGGTTGTTGTTTTCCCCACTGTTGTGTGAGTATGGAGTTGTATCAATAAGTGTGAGGGAGTGGTCTCCCCGCCACATGGAGGTAGAGTGGGGCTTCCCACCCTGCAAAAAAGTGCCTGGTTATTGTTGAAAATTATTTTCAGTGTATGAATTCAGTGTAACAGTTTTTGCTGAAATTACCACAAGCAAGTCACAGGTGAAATTTGCATCCTTCAAATTATGGATGCATGCAATGTGTTAGTGACTAAACGTGCACCTTCCTGGGGTGTGTGTGTGTGTGTGTGTGTGTGTGTGTGTGTGTGTGTGTGTGTGCGTGTGTGTATATATATATATATATATATATATATATATATATATATATATATACACATGGGAGCACTACAGAATCCTGAAAGCCCAAAATCCTGAGACCAAAATCCTGAAAGTTCAAAATACTGAAAACTCAAACGCCTGGAAACACCCAGGATACCAACACTTACTATATTCCAGGACAAGTACATACAGAAACAAATAAAACACAAACTATATTACTGGTCTCCAAGTATAAGCAGGGGGGCAAGCCCCCCACACCTCCTGCTACTTAAATATATCAACTCCAAGATTGCACTTAGTGTAGTGAAGTGCAATTTTGGAGTTGATATATTTAAGTAGCATGGAGTGTGGGGGAGCAGCCTCCCACATGGGGGGTGCAGGGGGGCTTGCCCCCTGGATATATTTGAAGAATAATATGTTTCTGTATGTACTTGAGTTGCTGGAATATAGTAAGTGTTGGTATCCTGTGTGTTTTCAGGATTTTGAGTTTTCAGTATTTTGAACTCTCAGGATTTTGATCTTCATGATTTTGGGCTTTCAGGATTCTGCAGCGCTCCCGTGTACACACACACACACTTATAAGTATATGTGTATACATATATATATATATATATATATATATATATATATATATATATACACATACACATACATATATGAATGTATACGTTTTGGTCTGAGCAGTTTTGGTCCATTTCTTGATTTCTTGGGTTTCCAGTGCTAGATTTTATTTTGAACTATGATCTTATATTATGGCATTGCTGAAGGACATGTGTTGCTGTAAGCATTAATTTAGCACAGAGAGAGAGTAATTCACATAAACCTTCTTGCGCTAAGTGGAAGTAAGGTACATAGACAATAAAGTTGTGCCAGTGCACTGAAAATGAAACATAGGCATTCATACTCACAGCACATCAGCCACAGTGGATTATAGACAGTGAGAAATGGACACAGCTCTGTGTAAGTCACAATGAAACAGATTATTTTTTCTAATATGAATGAAATATGGGGTCTGCACTTTAGGTTGCCATGAAGCTAATTAATATTATACCATTTGCCTTGCAAGTTCAACACAGCTAAAACCGTAGAAGGCGTACCTTTCAACCTGCAATTGCAAGAAATCTGGACAAAGCCGAAAATAATGGGGGGACAAAGGGCCAAACATATTTTTAAATATTACTCAGCAACTTAGAAAGTTGCTATACTAAAAAGTTTTGCATTAGCATGCATTTTCTGAAGGATATGAAGTCTGAAACTCAAATGTCCCTTATTATTTTGTGACATTAATCCTCCATGATTTGTCAGAAAACTACAAATTGTAATGGGAAAAGACCAAGAATAATAGCCAAATTCTGGACATTCTGTGGAAATCTTGACAGCTGAGATGCATAGTAGAAGGAGCAGGCTAAAACAGCACATCCAAAGCAACCTTACAGTTTTTAATAGCCAGGAAATGCGTAAATATACATGTCTGCATATGTTAATGTACACTGCTTGTGTAGTGTGCCACACAGGCCTGCAGCCAAAGGACAATACAGGTCTCCAACTCCACTAGAAGTCAAAGTATTCAAAGCCTTACATATCTTTTATCAGTGAAACTTTTTAGAGTCCAGAAAGGGGATCATACAGGAATGTAGCAAGCCTTAGCACCTATAATTCAGGAGTTCCTGATATACACATTCCAGCAACACCGTGCAGTTTTTACATAGAAGTGATAGACTGCCAGTACTGCTGTTTGCCACACACTGTTCCCATTTGGACATGAAATCACCTCAGTGGTACTGGCACATGAGATGACATATGTGAACCAAAATACTTTTGACATTATCCCCCGTGCTCATATTGCTGTAAAATCGGAATTAAAGTTAATGTACACCCCTGTGTTAACCATTGTATTGCAGACTAGCTAATAAAGAGATCCTGCATTGAGAAACTTGCTAGTACCTCAGAATGTAAGGCTGTAACTACTTCAGGGATCAATGCTGAGCCCTGTCCTGTTTGGCATTTATTTTGTAAACATCCAAGCCATTATCTTAGATGTGCGGTTAACCAAGTTTGCTTATTCCAAGCTGTACTGTTATCTGTACATTGACTTACACTAAGCATCTTCAGCAAGGGCTGGAATATGCATATACCAGTGCATCAAAAATAGTCTCATGCTAAATTTATTTATTTATTTTACATTTGGTTACCTGGAAAGTCCATCTGACACAAGTCTTTTTTCAGTGGAGGCCCGGGGTGAAAAGCTCCACATACAAAAATACTACATAGTACAATAAAAGATATTTTACATTTCATGATAAAATGCAGCTAACATAGTTGTTGACGTAAATCAAATTATGTACATGAAGTATAAAAGATATCTTACAGTGAACAATAAAATAAGGGTAAGCATAGTGCTGACATAAATCAAATTATGTATATGAATTATTGAAGTATATTATTGTGTCGAAGTATATCAAATAATGTACATATACATATACTAATACTTTTGTTTTACAAGAAAATATTGTAATGATGAGCGAGAGAAAGAAAAGGAACAGATACTAGACAAGTGAAGAGGTAAGAACAGAACAATTTTAGAAGAAGTTACAGAGATGTAAAGTAGTTCCTATATAAGAAGAGTTAGAGAAGGAACTGTCAGATGTCTTGTTGTAATGACTACTATAGGGTGTGGACAAGGGGAGGGGTGTTAGATTAGCCTGGACTGACACCATTGCAGAGCCATGATTTCATATTTTACTGCAAAATTAAATAGTTTTGTATTATTTACTGTAGCAACTCTATAAACATTTCAGTTCAACAGGGTATGCTCACATTTGTCCAAGCCATCATCTGTCTTGATATGTCCACGTACAGTTATGCAGTGCTATATACTGCCTGCAATGCTCAAACAAAAATGCTTCTATACAGGTCACAAAGCCAAACCACATAAAAATAAAATTCCAGCATGCAGAATTGTAATGTAGCATTCTGTAATAAGAATTTCAAATCACAACAAAGGTATGGAACACTGTTTAGCATAATCTATGAACATATTTGCAGCAATAAAACATGCTTACAGGAACATCTAGTGAAGTCACTCCACTGCCTACACCAGTCAATATTCGTCCAGTATACAGCATTGACTTGTATTTTCAGAGATGATGACTGTAAACCCAAAGATAAAAGGAATGACACATAGCATCAGACTAAACTTTTTTCCAATTCTGTCCACAATACGTCCTCCAAGTATTCCACCAAGTGCAGCTCCCAATGTCGCTACAGAAATGTATAGGAGGACAAACAATCCTAGTACATGGTTTGGACTCTCGGCCACATATGGTCAGTGATTCCCTCTGGGATGTTGATAATAACTTTCCTAGTTCATGTTTCCTCAGACTTCCTTTTTGTTTTAGCTGATGAAGGGAGAAGTCAGGGTTGAATGTGCTGCAATCTGTAGGAGGATAAACAATCCCAGTACGCAGTTTGGACTCTCAGCTGCAAATGGCCGGTGGTTCTCTCTGGAATGTTGATAATAACTTTCCTAGTTAATGTTTCCTTAGGCTTTCTTTTTGTTTTGGCTGATGAAGGGAGAAGTCAGGACTGAGTGTACTGCAATTTATAGGAGGATGAACAATCCATGTAAGCGGTTTTTAAAATTTGTATCATTATGAAATAATAGTTTGGTACATAAATGGGCTTGTAAAATATTTACACAAATTCTTCTTATACATTTCTAGCACTGGAATACTGTGCAATAGCCTTTATATTTTGAAGCTTATAAGTAATGTGAAAACTCCCTTGATTTGATTTTTCCAACATAAATTGTTCAACTCGTCCAGCACTCACAGCATGGTCTACACTTTATTTTTAATGTTTTCTGTAACTATCAAAAAGAGAAAGCAAGAAAAATAAATACCTGGTGTTGTCTGGGTAAAGCTTTTATATACAAATCATTTCTGATATAATCAGCAGTTATAATTTTTAGGTAAAGAGGGCTATTTTTAGATTAGACAGGAGCGAGAGGAGAGGTTGAGAAAGGGGTTCCATCTCTCCATGTCTCACTTGAGTATGCAGGCCACACACACACACACATAGGTTCATAGGTAGGTACTAGGCTATCTGCCCGAAGGCATTTATAAGCCTAGCCAGAATGTGTTGGCTTTCGCCGCCCCCTTAGATTAGTTCCCTGTGCCTCTGTCCAGCAGAGCCACTGAAGTGATCCTCGGGGTAAACTTTCTGTTTCCCATCCACTCGTCAAGATTTCTCTTGAAGAGTGTTAGTAAGGAGCTTTGCCTAATGTAGATTGGAATCTTGTTTCAAAGCATGGGAAGCCTGTGGGACAGGAATCTATCCCTCCAGCATGTCCTATTTATTGTTGTGGTGAGGTGCATCAGTATGTCACAGTATGTAATACTGTATACAGTGTAAAAATGAAAGAATTTATGGCAACATTCATGTATTTCATCAGCTTGTAAATCTTAGATACAGTGCTGCACCCCCTCCCTCCACACAAACCTATATCAGTGGTCTGAAAATGAACCTTATCAAATTTTTTTTTTATTTCATATTTGGAAAGCTTACCCTCCTCAATCAAGGCATATGTTTACTGTGTAAAATTCAGAAAGTATAGTAAGTAAAAATGACTATTGGTATGGGTTTAGTTCACTTATTAATAAAGTGCTGGCTGTTAAACAGGTCTAACATGAGGAAAATTAGAAAATTGAGGAACAAGACTGAGGACAAAAATAATGACAGTATGTTAGCATCATTGTATTTGAGAAATATAGTCCTGATATACATTACTTTTCAGTTTTTAGATACTAATTAATTTCATGTGCAGCAGTAAGTACCATTACTCACTTATTACTGTAAGGCCGGGCCTTCATCCATGATTGAGCAGTCTTACCCCACAGAGAACAAAATAAAGTACACATGAAACTCTTATTATTATATTTGTCTGTGCTAGCCTAAAAGTATAATTTCACTTTGCAGTCATTTAACTTTGAAGTTTAGAACCCATTTAAATTGAATGGATGTTTTTAATTCATTCTCCAGTTACTCAGGTTATTATTTCAGGATTGTTACAAATCTGAAGCCTTTTCCTGTACTCAGTGAGCACAAAACTCAAAACACTTTGATATCATGCTAAATTGCATTTAGACTTTAGAAGCACTCTCAATGATTCCGAGGTAACCACAAGCTCTTGTAGTTAGAAAAAAAATGATTTAATGTAATCAGCATTCCAGCTTTGTGTGTGTTCTGTTGCAGCATGCAGTAGGTTAAGTATCAAATTTTCTTATTACTTCTTATTCTCCAGTAATTGTGACTCTTGGAAATTGTCTAGTTTGACCCTCCCTCCTGTTATAAGTAGGGACTGGAACTTGATTTGCACCAGTGAAGATGTGCCTGGGGAACCTATAAGGGAAATAATAACAAATGAGGGCAGATTTCTGAAGCAATTTATGAAAATATTTAGTATGGAAGATGTGAATTCAGTAGGCTATAGCTGTAAACTATGTATACACATGAACTGATTCAGCAATACCCATATTTATGGGGACTTGCTAAAATTAAGTATTTAGGAGTATGAGTTAAAAAGGACATCATTATGGCAGCTAAGGATATGTGTGAAAAGACTAAACAAAAAGGTAATACAAAAACTGAGAGACTGGAAGCTCTTGCCTATGGATATGGATATCAAGATACAAGCAGTAAAAATGTTTTTAGTTCCTTTAGTTTTATATAAAGGAAAGGCATATTTTTAGTAACCAGAGGAGAAGTTGTGGATAGTAATTAACAATGAGTTTAATGATTCTATCTGGGAGGGGAGGAGGGTAGGAATCAAATGGGATAAGCTGATTCTTTCAATAGAAAAAGGAGGTTTATGATTACCTAATTAGGAGGTATACTTTAGAGCTACACATGTAAGGCTCTAATACATAACACAAGCAGAAAGCTACAATTCAAAGTGGAAAGGGATGATGATAAAACAGTGGATAATAAAAGAAATAAGGAAAGAGTAGGATTTTGGACACAAATCCTTTGGACACAGATCCTTAAGGAGAATAACAACAATCATACAGAATATTATTTATTTATTTATTGATTACAGTTTGGAGACTGGGGAAGTCCAGTGTGCCAGGAAGAGCCCATTTTCAGTGGAGGCCCGGCGAGAAAAGCTCTATTAAACAATAAAATAACAATAACAGCAAACTGAATACATTACATATGCTGGGAGTGCAATTAACAAGTATGAATATTCATAAAGTAGCAGAAAGTATGCTAAGAACTAAGCCAACACGGAAATGGAGAAAGGAGATTCTGTCTATACAGCTGACTGCAATTATGGACACAGAGAATGGGCAAGAGGGGGCTGGAATTTACTGGAGGAAGCTGGGAAAGGAACCTAGGTACTGGGAGCAAATAATTAGAGAAGGAAGGGAATAGAATGGGAAGATGCCAAGAAGACATTTGGACTTGCTAACTACAGATCGCCTTCCCTATCAGGAATTGATACCCAAGTACAGGCAAAGAAAAGTGGCTAGAGGAATCCTAAATGAAAGTTCTAAGCTGCTTGAGTTTTTAGTTGAATCTAGGTGCTGTTAAAAAGGGATAATTACTAATGCATATAAAATATTGTATGATAACTATAGGAATCAATTAGAGGAGATCAGAAAAGATTGAGAAAAGAGATTAGATAAGCAATTCACAAGGAAATAATGGGAGGACATATATATGCCTCCCAAATAGCCAACAAAATCTAGAAGATTTAGGATTTTTTACCTGGAAGTGTTTGCATAGGTACTTTTATACCCCAACCAGACCTGAAAGAATTAATTCTGATGGCTTCTAAAAAAAGCTATCAACAGAAAATGGAAAACAAAGTCTAAACCAACCATACTTGAAGAAGTGAATATTGTAACAGAGACAAAAGAACAGGAAGTGGGATCTTTAGGAAAGGGTAGGAGAAAATTACATAGGAAAAAAATGGAAATTATGGGAACAATACATGCGGAAAAATATTTCGGAGGAGGAATGAGATTTAAGAGAAGGCAGGAATTGAACAATTTATGTAATACTGCTTAGATTATATGATATATAACAATATATATGATGTATAACATTTGTAAATGTGAACTTGTTAATGTTGTTTGATTACTTTTATATAAACTTAAGTTTGTCTATGTCACAAGTGATAATTCAATAAAGGTGTTTAAAAAAAATTGGGTGCAGACAACTCTGAAGGATAGTCCAAGTGTTTCCTCTTACACAAGGCCTTCCTCACCCCCTTGGAAGAGGAGAATATGAGAACAAAGAAGAAATGTGCTTGGGCACCAAAGTCATTGAAGGGGGGCAGTAAAAGGCCTTGGGTGTGACACAGTTGAGTGTGCCAGTATTGAGGAAAAATATGATGTCAGGAAGAAACATTGCAGTGCAGGTGGGGGTCCATCTAGAATCTCAGCATCAATGGCTGGCTCAACTCAGAGGACCCCAGTGTTGAGTACTTCATGGCTGGATACACTAGAACTGACATTGGTGCCAGAAGGGCTAGCATAAACATCAGCACAAAAGCTTGAGACCCAAGTAAATTGAGATGAAAAAATTCATGTGTGCCAGCAAAAATGGTGTTAAGAACTTTGATGCAGAAGGCACAATTAATGATGGAGCTGTGAACACGGACTCACACAGTGCTGATATAGACACAGCAGCCTCAGACATAGACATCGGCCCCTGTATTGACATCAATGTCAGTATGGCTGATAGCAGTACTTTCAGGATCAACATCAAAGACGGAAGGCCTGATGAGAACCCATACTGTCATCATGCCTCCCAACCATACCGAATTACTTGTTTTTTACCAAGTTGTGGGGTCCAAATGAAGGGGTGCCATGATTCCTGAGTAGCACCCCTTCATTTCCGATTTTATTTCTTTTGTTTTTTAATTTTCGCGCTGTTTGAGCTGACGTCATCACATGCGCGATGATGTCAGCTCTGTCAGGGCTACCAGCCTGTCTGAATTGAGCTCAAGGAGGTCACATTATTTCCGGCTGGCCTGGCTGCTCAAATGCGAGCGGGAATGGCACTGTTTTAATTCCATCAGTATCAAACTTTAGTGCTCTGTGATTGTAATTAATTTACCGTGTTTGAGTGGCAGCTATTAATAAAGAGCTGTGATGCACTTTGCAAGCAGTCTGCATTGGCAGGTAGCTTTCTGTGCAGTTTTTATTACTTGTAACACACGTTACTTCAAATGTTTTAGAATTTAGATGCAAGTCACTCCAATAGATGGTTTCACACTGTATTGCTTGGCAAGTGTTTGTCTAAGATGCTAGCGTAATAGGTTACTGTAGTTTTTGGCATGCCATGCTGTGAAGACTTGAAAACTACAAGAAAAGCAGACGGCTAAGACCAGCTTGAAAATAAATAAAGCTGAGAGTAAAATGAAACATTTAACACGCGTTCTTTAATAAGTGAACATCATGCATAGGTCTGGATGCATGCATCCGCATAGATTTTATTTGCATTGTATTTACTTTATTTATGCCTTTCATTATAATCTTAATAATTTATAACAGGTCCTGTTAGAACTTCATGTAAGTTTTTGTGTGAGATGTTAAATGGGTTGTGAAGAATTTTAAGTGGTGGGAAACTGATAATGGAGTCTCTTGATCATGTTAACTTCTAAGTTTACACAAATTAAAAAATTACTAGAATCGGACATCAGAGTTGTTTCAAAGAATTATGAGTAGCGTGGGGTCAAATCAAGTAAAAAGACGCCTAATGCATTATCGGCGAAATGCGAGCGGGAACATTGTAATGGATTATTTTAGGGAACAGCAGCATTCTTTTAATGCAAACGGGAATGTTGTAATGGATTATTTTAGGGAATGGCACTCTTTTAATACATTATCAGCAAAATTCGAATAGGAACGTTGTAATGGATTATTTTATGTTCGGGAATAAGGAATCAGATGGTCCGGCCAGAAAGAATGAAGGCAAGTAAGGAAATTCTGTGTGTGTGTGTGTGTGTGTGTGTGTGTGTGTGTGTGTGTGTGTGTGTGTGTGTGTGTGTGCGTGTGTGTGTGTGTGTGTGTATTTGTGAATGTGTGTGTGTGTGTGTGTGTGTGTGTGTGTGTGTGTGTGTGTGTGTGTGTGTGTGTGTGTTTGACAAAGACAGAGAGTGAGACAGAGTTGTAACTAATTCCAGTAGTTTTACTGTACAAATGTCACTAACAAGTAATAAAATGCTCAGAGACAATAAGGGTGAAGGCTGGAAGAGGTTTTTTTTCTTCTCTCAGAATTGTTATGCTGTGGTCTTTTATGAGTGACATTAGAGGAAGGCTATGGGCAGTTAAGTTTGTCTATTAGTAGTTTTATCCAGATGTAACATGACAATTCCTAATGGAACTCCATCTGGTATAGTACCCGAGTAATGTTTAATAAACAGGGTTTTATTTCATTATATTTGCTCTACTGGTAGTTTGATTGGAACAACACATCTCAGTTCTGTAACAAGCAGATGTATTTTCATTCTTACCTATCAGATCAGTAACTAAAGTCTGCAGTCACCATTAAACATTTCTTAAGTTTTCATAAATAGCATCAGGATTGCAGCCAGGATTTTTGGTATTGTATGCAACTTGTATACCAACCTGCAGAATGTAACCCAACATGTGTAGAATCCCCTCCCACCACCACCATACACTTCTCCTAGGACAATTTATGTTTATGGGCAACATACATATTCAACATCACCAGAGAAAAAGACACATATAAGTGACAGACTTAGGCAAAAAAAAAAAAATTGTTAAGTAGATCGTGTAAAACAAGCAAAAATGCATGTTTGGAAAGGGTGTGTGTGTGTCTGTGTGTGTGTGTGTGTGTGTGTGTGTGTGTGTGTGTGTGTGTGTGTGTGTGTGTGTGTGAAAATGCCCCCATTTAATATACCTGGTGGCTAGAGGTATTCAGACTCAAAAGAGCCTAAAGTCCCTAGCCGCCACCACTTGTGAGCTATGGTGAGACTTGAGAACATAATTTGTATTCCCCCATTATTGGCTTTGTTTGTCCAGTTTTTTTTCTGCTAAGAGGGTGAGAGCTATGGTGAGTGAGAAGTGAGAACTGAATCTGTGTTCCCCCATTATTGGCTTTGTCCAGGTTTTTTGTGCTAAGAAGATGACAGCTATGGTGAGAAGTGTGAACTGGATTCACTAAATGATAGCCACTAAGTTTCAGTCTTCCTACTTTTCAGGAAACTGCTGATTTGGCATAGTGGTATGTTGCTCTGTCTGTAGTGCATAGGGTCCTGGGTTCAAGACTTGCCAGTGAAATGCATGGTGGTAACACATTTTATTCTAGCAACTTTCCAAAATTATACAAGCAATGTTTAAAATGTGCTCTTGGTTTTTGACCTTTTGTTCCCGCCCCCGCGAGAAGCTATGCAAGATGGCTATGGCTTACACTACTGTCATTCTATTCATAGTGTGGGTGTGAAATTCTGAATTGGGCAGTTTGGTCATTATTGGTTCATGCATTTTTTTTTCATTGCCTACAGTATAGCCTACTGGAAAAATGTTCAAACAATAAATTTAAAATGCGATCTGTCTAACAGTGTGCTGTATTATACAAGGAATATAACTTAATAAAGTCAGGAAAGTGTATCAAAGAAAAGAACACATGTATATTTCTTGTTATGTGTGCAAGAGCCCAATGATCTGAAAACAGCCCAAAGGTAATCTTTATCCACCACTGGCAAGATGCATTTTCTTTGGATATGGTGTGGGTTTCAATGAATGTGAGTTTCAAGGGCAGAGAAGTTTTAATGCCAGGTCTGTTTTCATTGTGAGACAGTATTGCTTTGTTTAGCAGATGTTTGTTAGTGTTTGTGCATTGTTGTGCTGCAAAATGTAAAAAATAAAATCCAAATAGTCATTGTAGACGTAAAGCAGTATGCATTATGCACACATTAGTGTTTATGGTAAATGGGGCAAAATAGCCAGATAATGGGACATTGGAATGGTTGCAGGGGGACTCTGGTGCCATATTTTGATTGTCTGTTCTTTAGTTTGCTTCTGAAAGTTGGTATCCTACAATTCTACTGGAGTGGGTGAGATTGTGTATGCAAATTAGATGTTAATCATCGTACAAATTTGTACCTATTTTTCATGGGCCTTGTCCGGATTTTTGATGTTTCCAGGTTGAGAGGTATTCTGCAAACCAGTGTCAGAGACTTAGGGACTAATAAGGAAAGGTTTGGACTCCTTGGTTTGGGGAAAACACAGCTTAGAAGTCATTTCACCAGCAGAACAGATTGGGGAAGTAACTGAAGAGAATCTTCATTTAACCCTGAAATGAGACACTGTCCTCCTGTTATAATCCAAATCAGGAGTGGCAGCAAGGGGATGACTTTTGATGTAGTAAGTTTAGACTACAGTAAAATCTGACATTTCCTTTATCAACACCAACATCTAACAAGGTACATAAACTATGAGATTTGATGTCTGTAAAACAGAAGAAGCAGATCCAGACAAAAATATTGTGCAGTTTTTTAAACTGATTTCCACTCTGCAGCTTAGTGAAAGAAGCTGAAGAGGGAGCAGGTTTATGATGGTTGCACTTTTTAACCCTTGTAACTGATCAGAAGGTGTGTCTTCAATGTAGGGGCAGTAAACTGGCAGCAGATCAGATAGATATGAGAGTTCCTCACCAAGAAAAAAAAGATAATAGTTAATTTGATCCTGTGAGGAATTTTCTTCCCACCAGGACACTTTTTAAACAAAAAGACAAGCAATCTGTTTTAACAAAAAAGGAGGCAAAGCTCAAAAAAGTAACAGGGGAATGGGTTAATAATAACACAGAGGGGAAAAAGAAAAGTTCAGACTTTTTTCTATGTTAGAAAACATGTTGTCAAACAGATGCGTTAGGTCTAAGGAAAATAGAGACTAAGACTGGCATTCAAAATGGGTGATGGTGATGTCTTAGCACTGCAGTTTTCCACATTGCATAAATCTTTCCAGTTCTTAGACCTCCCTACTGCTGAGGTTTTTCCCTAATGGGGTCCGCAGCAATGAGGGCAGTCTCACGGGCAGAACTTAATAATGTGGCAGTCCAGGAGCGTAGCTAATGATAATTAGCCAAGTGCTCTCCCCTGGAAATGTCAGTAGCTCCTGCTATGCTTGGGAGAGCAATAATCAAAGTTACCCACTTACTTTGAAAGTACCTGTGGTGTCGGTGCGTTTGGCAAACACATGGTGGAGGGAGTGTGTTAATGTGCAAGTGTGTGTGGGTATGTGTGTGTGAGTGTCTGAAGCGGCATGGATGAAACTGCATGAGTGTGCATGCGTGTGTGTGTGTGTGTGTGTGTGTGTGTGTGTGTGTGTGTGTGTGCTTGTTACAGTGGGTGTGTCTTTCAACAGTTGCTTGTTTCTTTGATTGTGATTGACTGTGGGGTTTGTTTGTTGGTGAGAGGATGCAAATGTGTGGGTAGGGTAATGTCTGAAAGCGTGTGAGTGTGTCTGTGAGGTCATGGCTGTGTGAGAGAGTGTTTGTTTGTGTGTGTGTGTGTGTGTGTGTGTCTGTGTGTGTGTGTGTGTGTGTGTTAGTGTTAGGTATTGCATTTGCCTACTCAATGCATGGGCTGCTAGGGAGAACACATAACGAGGTATTTCTCATTGCAGCCACAGCTGTCTCCGAATCTCATTTTATCAACATCATAGTAATTGACCAAACTGTGTTGGGCAATTACCACAAGAGTTGAGCCTTCCTCTGAATCCCAGCTGAAAAAACAGATAACATTTTTAGGAAGTTTACAAATGGAACCATATCCCACTACCACTGGAATCCATTCAGAATGCAGACTCATTTAAAACACAACTGCAACCTATCAAATCAATATATCTGCTCCTCTTTATCTCCAGGATAAATGCCACTGTTATATTCAGCTTGCCATATCATCAAACCATTTCTCTTCATTCATAATCCTATGGCCTACAACTAGTCTTCACCAATACCTGAATAGTTTTACTAATATCGCCCTGCCTTATTCATAGTTTTGTGACACTGCTGCCCCATCTCTATACTTCCAATATAATCTTATGGTAGCCATATATATGCAATTATCAGTGAACCTGATTTATACCCCACTTCTTAATTAGCTATAATATCAACATTTTCTGCCCTACTTAGTTCCTTCCCTCGGCTCCATTTCTTTCAATTTCTAGGCACTAATCTCATGATCTTTTACCTAATTGTTAACTTCTTTGCTTCAGTCACCAGAGCTGTGGACGAAGGCAAGGTGGTTCTTACAGCCTACCTTGATCTGGCCAAGGCCTTTGATACCATTCCCCACTCAGGAATCATAGAAAAACTCACTAAGCTAGGCCTCAACCCCTGTATCACTAGGTAGGTTGCAAACTGGCTCACAGATAGAAACCACAGTGTGAAAGTAGCTGACTCCAAGTCAGACTGCCGACCAGTCACGAGTGGAGTCCCACGGGGTTCAGTCCTGGGTCCTCTCCTGTTTGGTATCTACTTCTCTGAAGTCCAGGCCAACACAAAGGGACTCTGGCAGACAAAGTTCGCAGATGATTGCAAGTTGGGAGCTATAATTAACTCCCCGAGTGATGCTGACATCCTACTGAAAGGCCTCACTGAGACCAACAACTGCTGTCTGAACCATGACCTTAAGCTCAATGCTAAAAAAATGTATCATCAACCCCTTTGGGAAAAAACTGGTTCCCATGAATTACCACATTGATGGTAGTCCACTGAACACAGAAAGCATTGTAAGAGATCTGGGAACACAAGTTGACAACAAACTCTCTTTTGACCACCACATTGCAACTGTGGTCAGAAAGTCCTTCTATGTGGCACATCGCATTACTGTTTTGCATCCAGGAAGAAAGAGGTCATTGTCTCCCCCTACTCTTCCCTCATTAGGCCAATCATCGAGTACAATGCCCCATTTGGCATGTACCTCACTAGACACCTGTAACAACTGGGGAGGCCGCAAAAGTACCTCCCAAAGAGGATCCTAGGCCTTAAACACTTGTCCTATATGGACAGACTAAAAAAACTCCAACTATTCGCTGTCGCATATCACCTACTTAGAAGTGATCTCTACTTGACTTACAAAGCCATGTCTAACCCAGATCTGTTAGAAATGCTACATCTAAAGAAATCCCAATCCCTCTACACTACACACTCCAGAGAACTCAACCTCATTATTACAACCAACAGAACGTACTGGAAGGACAGGTTCATAACCCAGAGACTGCCCATGCTATGGAATAGACTTCCCGTACATGTCAAGAGGAGTGCCTTACTGGCCCTCTTCAAGAAAAATCTTGATGAGTGGATGGGAAATAGAAAATTCACCCCAGGGATCACTCCAGTGGCTCTACTCGACAGAAGCACTGGGAATTAAGGTTGGGTGGCACAATGCCAGGGTAATCCTATGGGCTAGGCTTGTAAAGGCTCCTGGGCAATTAGCCGAGTACACACCTATGAACCTATATGTCTGTTCATGTATATTTCTAAATGTCTGTTTAGAAATGTTTGTAATACATTGGAGCATTTCTCCCCAGGCTTTCACTGAAAAGGAGGTTTTGACTAAACAACAGCAAAACAAATAAAAATAAAATAGTAGAAATGGATAATCTAAGAAGTGTTGCTAGACTAGAAATAAACTGTGAGATAAAGAATAGTAAGTACTTGCATCTCTGAAGAAAAGTTTTGGTCAATCAAGTGATGTGCAGCCTGGAAGCCATTTTATCTCAGCTGTGCTGAAGTTCATCACTGAAGATTTGAAGAAGCTAGTCACTGCAGTGCATTAAGGGATAGGGGAAGGGCTATGGCAGCCTGGGACTCAGTGGTCCTAACATCTGTTGGCATTAGTCCTCTTGTTACTGAGGACGGACCGTTTGTTATTAGTTCATCTGAGTCAGTAATAGGAAATCAACAACTTAGCAGTTAATAACATGGTATAAATTTGTATATATATTTTTATAAATATCCATCATGGAATCCTAAGAAAAAAGTAAAAAGAGCCAACTTGTTACTAAATAAGGGAAAAAAGTGCCTTCTGACATAAATATCATAATGAATTGTAGTGACTTCAATAAGTAGTAAAAGTGGTAAATGGTATAGAAGCCTCTAATTTTTATGTATATAGTTTAAAAATGAAATGTACATCGCCATTAGGCACCCTATTCAACCAAAATCTGAGCACCATCTTCATCCCAGCCCAAGGGAGGACAGCCACTGTCATCCCTCTACACAAAGGTGGAGCTTCCACCAACCCAGGCAATTATAGGCCTATCGGCCTAATTAGCCTGATCTGCAAGGCCATGGAGCACATTATCGTGGACCTTATAAACAAGGACATTGGAAACCTCCAAACACAGTGTGATTTTGTCAAAGGGAGATTATGCCTGTTAAACTTGGTCAACTTCTTCAAAACAGTCACCAAAGCCAGGGACAAGGGGAAAATGGAGCACACCACCTACCTTGACCTAGTCAAAGCCTTCAGCACTATTCCTCACTAAGGCATAATACATAAACTTTCCCAGTTAGGCATCAACCCGTATGTTACCAGATGGATAGCTAACTGGTTCACTGATAGAACCCACTCAGTCAAAATAGGGGAAGCCATCTCTAGTAGTAGACCCATAAACAGCGGCGTACCCCAAGGATCGGAGTTGGGGCCTCTGCTGTCTGTGATATACTTTTCTGAGATGCAAGCCAAAACCAGTGGTCTGTGGATGACCAAGTTTGCAGATGACTGCATGCTGGGCACTGTCTTAAATTCTCCTAGTGATGTGAACATCCTCCAAGAGGGGCTTACCCAAATTAATGACCGGTGCCAGAAGAATGGCCTCAAACTGAATACCAAGAAATGCATCATTATCCCCTTTGGGGGAAATGGTGTCCCCACTAATTATCACATTAATAACAATGTACTAAGCATGTAGTCAGTCGTGAGGGACTTTGGCACCCAAGTTGATAGCAACCTGACTTTTGACCACAACGTTGCCTTCGTTGTATAGAAAGCTTTCTGTGTGGCAAGGGCATTTCATCCAGGAACTAGGAGGTCACAAAATCCCTGTACTCCTCCCTTATCACTCCCATTATCGAGTACAGTGCCCCTTTCAGTATGTACCTTGCCAAGCACATGCAGCAGCTGGAGAGACCACAGAGGCTCCTGACCAGGAAAATCCAGGGTCTCAAACACCTATCCTATACAGATAGGCTAAAAGCCCTGTCCCTCTACTCAGTCTCATACAGGCTGCTCAGGGGTGACCTGTGTCTGGCATACAAGGCCATCTCAGACCCAGCCTTGATGGAGTTGCTGCATATCCATAAGTCAAACTTCACTCGCACAACGTGCACGCAAGGCCTCAACCTGGTCTGTGACATTAGTAAAACTTGTTGGCAGGATAGATTTGGGCCAATAGCTTTGTATCATCCTATGAACCTATGAACATTACTGCAAGAATGGAGTAATACAACACCCTAACAGACAGTCATTGTGTGCTCTGTATTCATGTTGAGTAATTAAGGGAACGTCGAGGGAAAGTAGAAAAAAGGTTATGTACTTACCATAATGTCCCATCTGTGTTGTCCATTTTTATTCTTCCTCAACAGTTGGGCTTGAATCCGATACTTGGATCCGACTAGGCTGTTATTAAAGCTCATGGTAACCAAAAAAAGCTCTTGAGCTCCTCCCTTACCCATAATGCACCAACCCCTAACATTTCCCCAGATCTTGTTTGATGATTTTCCTAAAATAGGCATATTAAAATATACACACACACACATATATATATATGTATATATATATATATATATATATGTGTGTGTGTGTGTGTGTATGTGTGTATATAGATATATATATATATATATATATATATATATATATATATATATATATATATATATAATGTGCTGGATAAGCAGGCTGCAGGCATACAAATCTCCAGGTCTCAATGCCTACTTACCAGTTAAACCTGCTCTGAAAGGGACAAGGCTTAGGAGGTGTGTGAAATTTTGATAGAGAGGGTGTGTCACGGAATTGATTGGGTATGTTTCAGTATTTAAAAGTTTTTTAACTGACTTGTTTTATATAGATCTGATGAAGAATCAGGAGATCTAAAAGCGTGTATGCCTATAAAGAAAATCTTCCATTTCACTGATGTCGTATACTTTGTTACCCTGGCTGTGGTGACTGTGGTAATTATTCTGTTGCTTTTATATATATATACATGTATATGTATGTATATATATATATATATATATATATATATATGTATACGTATATATATATATATATATATATATATATATATATGTGTGTGTGTGTGTGTGTATATATAGAGAGAGAGATAGAGAGAGAAATAGAGAGAGAGAGATATCCAACAGAAGAAACTATATCTGGAGCTCAACGTTAAGGACAGTGGCATTCTTATAATATCCCGTTCTTCCAAAAGCCTATTGAAGGGTTTGGGTTTGGTGAGCAGGAAGTTGAGGAAGAATGAAAATGGATAACACAGATGGAATGTTATGGTAAGTACATAACTTTTTTTATCTGATGTTGTGAATTTTCATTCTGTCCTCAACTGTTGGGACAGAGTATTGCTATCAGAAAGTGGTGGGATGAAATCATCCATTGACACACTATGAGTGCTTCTTCACACAAGAGTAAGATCTGGTTCTTCCTTGTTTGTTGATATACTAAACTACTGACATACTGTCTGTTTGAATTGCAATTGTCCCTAAAGGGAGAGCATCTTGGATGGCCTGCAACACTAAGAGCACTGCTGTCATCTCTAGAACATTGGTATGCAAATTGACCTCTTTGGGGGACCAAGTGCCTTGGACAGTGTTCCCCAGGAAGTTCCTCCCCCAATCTGTGAAGTATCTGTGGTCACTATGGCCTTGGGTTGAGGGAGAATGAAAGGACGACCTTGTAGAACCTGATCTGACTGAATCCACTACCAAAGGTATTTCTTACATGCCTGAGTGATTGTTACTTGTGCTTACATGTGCTGGGAAAGAATCAACCACTGTGTTGCCAACATCCATTGGAGACTTCTGATCTGAAATCTTGATAGAGGGACTGAGATGATGGCAGCTGACATTAACCCCAAAGCTTGAAGAATTAAGCGGGCTGAAATTTTGGTATTGCGAATTATTTTCCTGACCTGGAATCTGATAGTCTGCCATCTTGAGAGAGGAAGAGAAGCTGTCACTGATGACATGTTGAAGACTGCTCCCATGAATTCCAAGGTTTGCCTTGGTTGTAACTGAGACTTCTTGTAATTTATGGTTATCCCTAGATAAGCACAAGTCTGAATCACCTGATCTCTTGCTGATAATAGTAGATGCCTGTTTGAGCAGTAATGAGCCAGTCATCTAGATATGGAAACACACAGAATCCCTGCAGTCTGAACTGAACTGCTACCACTGACATGCATTGGTGAACACCCTGGATGGTGTGGTGAGGCCAAAGAGCAGAGCCCTGAACTGATAATGGCTGACTTCCAGCCAGAAATGTAAATACCTTCTGGATTGTATGTCCATCTTTATGTGATATTACATATCCCAAAGGTCTGTCGAGCACATCCAATTGTCCTTGTCCAGAAAGCTTAAATGGACTGAAACATGACCATCTGAAACTTTGTATATTAAACTGATTTATTCAGATCACTGAGATCCAAAATTGGTCTCCAGTCACCTGTTTTCTTTGGCACTAAAAAGAATCTTGAGTATGTTGTGGATTCTATCTGTTCTGGAGGGACATTTTGGATTACTCTTTTTTTCTAGCAGCTTTTGTATTTCTAGGGTTGCTTCTTTCTTTCTTTCTTCTGACTGGGTGGAACATCGGGAATTTTGCCTGCAGTTGGATGTGGAAGGGAAAATGGAATTATATAGTCTCTAGAAATAATCCTCTGCATCCAAGTATGTCTTTTTAAATTTAGCCAGGCTCTGTGGTTGACCTCCAATTGGCTCCAGAGGGGGATAATCAGGCCTTCTTTCAGGAGTGCTGATAGGGTCTGTTAGAAAAAGAATCTCTGGACCCTTGGTTTTGAGGTCCTGTCTTGTCACATGGGCATCATCATTCATTTTAATTCCCTCTCTGCCCCTAGAGTACTATCTCCACATGTATCCTGGAAAGGACCCTAGGAATTCCTGAACCACATTTTTCATCCACCCTGTTGATTCCTAAAAAAGGGTCTTTGAGGGGTCGAAAAACATACGCTCACTGCAGAGAGGGTCTTTCCATCCATTTCACACCTGGAGAGTGTGTCCTTCACTTTTGAACGAAACAATGAACAGCCGTCAGAAGGTGCATTGATGAAGAAGGACTTGAAAGGCACTGCAAAGTCACATAACTACATCCAGGCATCCCTTCTAATGGATATGCCTGAAACTGCTGCCCTTGAGGCTCCTTCGGTTGCATGCGAGGTAAGCCTCATGGATAAATTTGAAAGGAAGTGGAGGGTAGCCAACTGAGAGATCACAGAAGTCTGAGTTTCAGTAGTAACAGTCCTTGAAAGGGATTCTGAAAGTTCCATCTTCAAATCCATCTGTAGCCCAGTAAAATGTGCCAAATAGTTCAGCAACCTAAGAGCAAAGGTTGCTGACACAGAAACACGCTTCTTAAATCTGTCCATCACCCTAGACTCCTTGTTAGGGGGATGAACAGATGAATTTTGTTCAACAAGTTCTTTCTTGGTGGCCACCACCACGCCCGAGACATCCAGGGACACCCCCTTACTCCAGAATTCCTTCTTGACAAGTGGAGCCAGAGTCCAATTTAGCATCTTAAGGATTGGCTGAACTGAGTCAGGTTCCTTCCACACCCACCTAGAGACCAAATCAATGAGCTCATTGCCATGTGGAGTAACCCAGGAGGTAGATGGGCCAGCTCCAAAAGCTTCCAGAAATACTGATTTTTGTGGTGAAGGGTTGCTGGAGGACCTACCACCTCTCTGTTTAAGGATCTAGAAAATGTCTCCAAATGGGACATCTTCTGAAGGTGATCATGGGGACCCTTCTCCTTCACTGAAATCACTATACTTAGTGACTGACTGTTGTGGAGAGTCCATCTGCTTCCTCTTGTACTGCCTCTTCCGAGGGACTTCCTTGGTGGGATGTTTTGGTGAAGTGTTGGTAGAGATTGTAAGACCTGAATGGATGGTCTAGATGCCTTGAGCTGGCTGTCCCTGTTGCACAGAATGATGTGGCTGTAAGCACGGAGACATCTGGGAACTAGATTGGAGATCCGAAGGATCTGGATCCATCCCTCCTGTCTGAACAGAAAACACCCTCTTCACTACCTCAAAGGCAGATTGCCCCAGAGGGAAGGAAGACATTGTCTCCAAGAAGGTAGGCTTCTGGACTACTGCCTCCCTCCACTGAAAGAGCAACTTCCTTGAGGCAGAAAATGGAGCTGGGCTATCCAATGCTGAAGCTCTGAGGGATAGAGATGGCTCCAGAAACCCTGGAGTTGACTGCAGCACCTCAGACCTGACAAGGCAGCTTCAGCTCTGAGAGTCAGCCAAATCTGAAGAAGTCAGAGCCAGTGGACTCAGAGTAGTCTTTGAATCTGAAGATAAAAGTATCTTCAGATCCAAATGAGATGGATCCAGGGACTCTAAAACATGTGGAATCAGAGAAGGAGCAGATAATGGTGGTGTAACAGATGGATGGACTCCCTGACCTGAAGGAGTAGGAGCTGGAAGAACACCAATCTGTATCTGTGCTGAGAGGAATTTCCTCATCATTGTATCCACATCTCCCTCAGTTAGACTTCTGGAAGAATGAGTTGAGGCAAGGGATGTTGACTTGGAATGATGTCTGTTTTTGAAAGGTAGAGGGAACCCTAGAAGGCACAGGATCCAAGGTTAGAAAATATCTTGTCCACTGGAGTCTTCAGATCCTAAGAACTTGGATCTGAAGATTTTCTTGTCGGATCCGAGGGGGAGGGATTTGAGAAGATTTCGGATCGGATTTAGATTTTTTCCTCGGTGGCTCCAAGGAAGGAGTCGAAGAAGTAGATGGTCTTGGAGACTTAGTCAAGGTCTCTTTAGTCTTAGTCTTGGGGGATTGAGACCCAGCAATAGCTTCTCCAAATAAAGATGGGAGCAGTCCTTTTAATATCAGTTTATTTTTTCTATCTGCTATGGCCCTGCAGTTGAAGATAGAACAATACTCTTGTAAGTGTTGAGGACCTAAACATTAAACACATAAAATATGGGCATCGGAAAGTGGTAATTTATGCCCACACTTTCGATACTTTTTGAAGCTGGCAGGTTCTTTATCAGACATGACGACTTGCAAAAAGGGAAAAGAGAAAGAAGAAGAGAAAGTTATTATTATTTTTTTTATTTATTTATTTTTTTACTTAATGAAGAGAGGAAATGGAAAAGTACCAGCAATGGTACGAAGAACTCCACTAAAGTGTACAGAAGAGATTACAGGGAAAAAATACCAGCAATGGTACAAAAAAAAAAAAATAAATAATACATAGAGTGTAAGAGAAAGAGAAAGGAGAAAAGAATATATTTATATGTTAAGGAGGAAAAGTACCAAGAAAAAAAAATCACTTATCTTAACACAAGCTTGAGAGCTAGTGCTGACTATGTCTTTACGTGAAAAGCAGCAAACCAGATGTGAGGTATGTTAGGGGTTGGTGCATTATGGGTAGGGGAGGAGCTCGAGAGCTTTTTCGGTTACCTAGAGCTTTAGTAATGGCAAAGTCAGATTGTAGGATTGAATCTGATCGCAACAGTTGAGGAAGAATGAAAAATGACAACATCAGATCTTTAATCAAATGTCTGTTGTGGTAAGAACATGTATGCAGTCTCCTGCATTTGTTAATGCAGTGCATTATAGAATATGTGGTAAAGCTCTAGTTCTTATCCCTGTATACATTGCCAACAACATAAAGTATTTCACTTGGTCTGTAATCTCAGGCGGAACATGAAAATGGTCCACAAGCACCAGTGTTGTGCCTCAGTTAACAAACAAGCAAACAATCAAAACAAAAATATTTTTAGTAACAAAATGCATAAATGTCACTTGAGAGAAGGGAGAGAGGAACTTTTTTATTGCAGAGGTGACCACTCCTTAAAGGTCTACTGTTATGGTAAATAGCTTGCATATAATTGTGCTACTATTTTCAGAGAAATTCATGGTAGCAGTAAATTGTTTCATCTGGATAACTTCATAAGCTGCAATGTTTCTTTGAGAGATGGAAGCTAGAAATAGTCTAGTGTAAGACTAGTGTATGCAAGATTAGGACATATTTTAGATTAAGCATATGTCATCTGACATAGACAAAAATTACTGTACTTTATGTAATTTGAGTAACACATTCCTCTGCTAATAAAGGTCTTAGCTGAACTAATAAATTGTTGAAAACCACACCTAAAGGGAGTATTGATTGCAATGATTATCCGGTCTTAAGCAGAAAAATATACTCAAAATGCTGTAGACAATGAAAAGGCTAAAAATGTGAAAGAAACCATTGAAATGATATTTAGGTGACCTACACAAGTACCTGTGAAGGACCTATGCTTACATAAAATTTAGACCATAAAGGAAAAGATAAGGCAAAATTGTTTTGCAGGGCATGACTGGTGCACCACAATGTAGTAAAAGATGAATGGTATCAGCATCATCCCCCTTTTTCCCATTTTGTACATGGGGTTGGAGTGTCACATCAAACGTGACTATCACATAGAGCCAATTACTATTGTCATGGCATGTGCCCATGTCTGTGGGATAGGGGGATAAAATCCTGACTACAACCCGGATGATCTGAGTTTCAATAGCAGATTGAGTATTAGAAGAGCTGGGTGGTAGAAGTTTGGTGTGACCAGATGATGGTAGCTCACCCATCCTGGGTGGGGTGACTTCTGGTCAGCTAATCATCACTAATCAAAAAGTACAGAAGCAAAAGGCATACAGAAAAAATATGTATATATTATCATAAAATGATAAGCAGAGAATAGCATATCCTGCATTTGCTCAGTGACCAGTTTATCAGGTTCCAATAGCCCAGTCACACTCCATTGAAATGAATTTTGATTTTAGCTTGTGTCATTCAGATGCAGCAGATGTAAGCTCAGTTGGATTGCTGTTAGTATGAGACTGTGTTGCATTGTTTCTAGGAGGTTGTGTATATAAGTTAGGGGGAAATGCTAATTTGAATTGGTGCTGACAGGTTTTAGGTATGATATGTCCTCAGTCATTTTTATTATTTTTGACCAAGGCTTGTTGTTTTTTTGAGTTATTGAATCCAGATCGTTCATGGTGGAGGGCAGCAAGAGGGTGTCTTTGGAGTCGCTATATAAAATACACATTCTTAGTTCAGGTGTAACCAAATCCTCTGAGGTGGTAAGAGCTTTAGAGAAAAAAATAAAGGGTAGTGTTTTATTCAAAACAAGTCAGTCCTTCAATAATGAAATGAAGTAGGCAAAAACAATGAGGAGAGAAGACGTTCCATGAAACAGTATCCTTTAGATAGAGATTTTCCATTTAAATGTAGTTGGGGAAAATAGCTTGGCCCTCTGGCATTGAGGGATACAGCCCTAATTGTGACTCAGACAACCCAATTTTAAATAGTAGCTCAGACACTGGAAGAACTATGTGATGGAAGGTGGGAGTGAGTAAGCAATACCTGCTCACCTACTGGGGATAGGAATGCTAGTTTTCATCACAAGCTGCATATTCTGCCGCCAGCTAGTGGAGGTATGCTGGCTCCAGTGATATAGGACTGACCGAGATGTCAGCTTGGTTTACTGAGATGATAATGGTACCTTTTATTAGTATGTGGGTAGGAGAGTGCACATACATAAGGAGAGTACCTCTCAAACTCTAATAGCAAAAAATCTGGACAAAGCCTAAAATAATGGGGGGACCAAAGGCCCAAAATAGGGACAGATTTTAAATACTGCTCTTATAAACTTAGCAAGTTGCTAAAATAACAGGATTTGTGTAAGCATGCATTTTTTTAAGGTTATGAAGTCTGAAATTTAAATGTATGTCATTATTTCGTAACCTAGATCCTAGGCGATTTGTTCAAAAACCACAAATTTTATGAGGAACAGACCAAAACTACGAGGCAAAAATCTGGACAGTTGAAAGGTATAATGAGGAAGGCATTATAGTCTCCACCAATGACATGTGTGCTTACATCAGTCAGTAGGGACAGTGTTGGGACCTAATGTAAAAACACTGTCATTGACGACATCAGCATGTGCCCCCAAGAGCAGAAAGTGCCTCCTTGGCTACTTGAATGGTAGCCTCATTCAGATGACTCATGTCCCCCTGCTGGAGACTCCTCAGCTGTGGAGGAATGAAAGGGCTCATGGCAGTTTGGAGGAGGGTTAATGATAAGCAGGCAGGAGGAAAATGCACTTCGGAAAAAAGAAATCTATAAAAGAAAAAAAATAGAAATTGACATTAGATAGATCAAATAAGTAATAGTCTGTTTCTTCATAAATTGACAGATGTATTTTTGTTCACTTCCATAAAAATGACAATAGCCTGGTTTTCCAGAAGATTGTTAACTTATTTTGTTTCTCCCACTTGTGCATTTTATACATGAAAATTAAAAATCACAAAGACTGTATTTTGGAAGTAAAATGAACATTATGCCATTCAAAAAGTATTTTCAAATACAGGTAGTTATGAGACCACAGATACACACATCTGTCATAAAACTCTGGACAGAGTAAAAGGAAAAAAATATATTTATACATATATATATATATATATATATATATATATATTTGTGTGTGTGTATTGATCCCTATCAGTTGATCGAGTTTTCAGACACTCAAAATTCATATCGGCAAGATGATATGGGCGAATTTCTGAAAACCCAAAGCTTTTCAATGGAGATTGTGGTACAGTGACGATCAGGAAATTTACCATTTTCCTCAATGTAGTGTGATCTTTGGGTTGGCATATATATATATACATACATATATATATATATATATATATATATATATATATATATATATATTAGCAGAGGGTATCAGGGGAGCAGGGAAGCTTACCCGCCGCAAAACCATAAAAAATTGATTTTTTTGTGGGTTTTTTTAATGTTTGACTTTTCAGAAATTTGATCATATCATCTCACCCATATGAATTTCGAGTTTCTGAAAACTTGATCAACTGACATAGATGTGTGTGTGTGTGTGTGTGTATATATAAACACACACACACACATATGTATATATATATATATATATATATATATATATATATGTATATGTATATAACCCAAAAACATCTGATATGTGAAAAATAAAGCTAAATTCTGTAGAAAAAAATATCTGAAATTATAAAAAAAGAGGAATCCCATATCAATATAGTTGAAACCTTCAATTTATGAGAATCTTTATCTTTAACCTCAGAATAAAGAAGAGAAAAAGTTTGTAAGCCCTGGACCTTAAATGGTATGTTTGAAGGTCTACAGCTGGGCAGCAATGTATCAGACCTACATATGTCCTTTAAAATAATAAAGAAGGTTTTTGTTGACAAAGCTCTGGAAAATAAATTGACTCTTGCAGTGGAAATGTGTTTAAAGAAAGAACCATAAAATGTTGCAAACTAATACCATAAAAAGCAGCTAACAAAATGTATGAAAGTCTAGGCATAGTAAGGTACCTCACATCAGAAGTGACAGAAGTAGATAGTAGCCTATAAAAAAGAAACAGGTAAAACCAACATCAGTTCTTACATAGGTACTAATGGACATGCTCTTATATATGCATATTTTGGTGAGATCAAAGTTGGAAGAGGGTCAGAGGGTGCTGCAAAAGCAGAAAGTGTATTCTTATTTTTGAGGAGTCACCAAAATCATTGTACCAGCCACAAAAAAAAAAAAGATTTATGAAGACCTGAAGATGAGCTAGAAAGTAACATTTTTATTCCTAACAGGTTCCATGGATATGTGAAGTCTGCAGACTCATGCTCCTTATACTGAATGTTTATCAAACATTTCTAGCTCTTAGGTTCATAGGTTCATAGATTTATACTAGGCTATCTGCCCTAAGGCATTTATAAGCCTAGCCCAAATTATTGTGGCTTATGCCACCCCTTATATGAAAAAATACTGTGCCCATTAGTTTGTTGTGCCTCTGTCCAGCAGTGACCCAGAGAAGATTCCCGGGGTAAACCTATGATCTCCCATCCACAGGTCTAGATTTCTCTTGAACAGAGTCAGCGAGGTGCTCTGCCTCACATGGACCGGGATTTTATTCCACAGCATAGGGAGTCTCTGAGTGATAAATCTATCCCTCCAGCACGTCCTATTTATATCCGTGCTAAGGTTTAAGTCGCTTGCTCTAGTGGTTTTGGTGGATTTGGATTTTTTGAGGTGGAGCATGTCCATTAATTCCGGGTTGGACATGGCCTTGTATGTCAGGCACATGTCACCTCTGAGCAGACGGTATGCGACTGAATAGAGCTGGAGTTTCTTCAATCTGGCAGCATATGACAGATTTTGGAGTCCCTTTATCCTTTTGGTGAGGAACTTTTGGGGTCTCTCCAATTGCTGCAGATGTCGGGTGAGATACATCCCGAATGGGGCATTGTACTCGATCATTGGTCTGATAAGTGAAGAGTACAGGGGAACAATGACCTCACCAGATCTGGATGTGAATCCCTTCATGATCAGGTGGGCAATGTAGAAGGTCTTTCTAACCACTTTAGCAATGTGAGTGTCAAAAGAAAGGCCACTGTCAACCTGGGTCTTAGCTGTAATATTCTTTTTTTGTAATGAACAAATATAAGGCTTTTGACCTGGCATCTCTCTACACTATTTAAATAAGGCATAGTGATGTTTCTAACTAATTTTATTATCAGAGATAAAACACATTGAATGCCAAGATCTTTTGGGGCTAACTGTCTAAAATAATCACATTTATTAAAAAATCATGTGTCACTATCTTTAATGATACTGAAAAAAAGAAGTCTATGTTTTTGAAGAAAAAAAACTAAATATGAAAATGAGACACTGTTGTTGTCTTTCGGCTTTTGCCACAGCGGAACTCTGGTCACTAAGCAGTCAAAATTAATTCCAACATATCTGAGGCAAGAGTGGCACTTAGAAACAGTGAGAAAAAATGTAAAAGTACAGGGAACAGCATTAAATAAATACATTGCAGTTTTCGTACTGTCACCATTCTTATTTAAGCAGACTATATGCAAATGGTAGGCATACCCAAATGTAATGACTTACCGTGAATAGTGACCCTTCATAAGACGACCTTCCTTTGCCATAACTGTTACTTCCTTATGTTTGCAGTTCACAGCATTAGGAAACGTAAAGGTGCACACTCACTAAGGGAAGCGCATCCAGAGGCAATGATAAGACTTAAAGTGCAAGCAACCATCCCAAGATGTTAGTAATATGATCTAAAGTACTTGAGTATTGACCAGATTACGGTCTTATCAAAACATTCACTTTTACTATAAGCATCTGTAGGATCGAGTAATTCAAATGAGAATCAAATTAGAAGGCTTGCTGTATTATTATTCCCTCAGAGCTTAAGAGCCGTTAAGAAATACACAGAATTTAGGAAGGCACTACTAAACCACCTGAGAGAATTTTACAAATAAAGCATTAAGCTAAGTAGTTAAAAGATGAAATTCTGTGTCCTCTTAAGTGTTCAAGTGTTCGTATTCTGTTCTTATTACTGCTTGTTAGTAACCTGATTAAATTTGTCTGCTATTCTAAGCATCTTAATTTTAGTTTTAGCACTTGTGCTTCAAGCCAGTTATTTTACATTTAGGGTTTTTGTGGACAAACCCTTTTCAAAACATGCTCTCCATAAGTCTGCCAAGTATTCAGAACACGGTGTCTGGACAATTCCCATCAGTTTCCCCTGCCAGCCTGGGCAACATGGGCATAATGAGTCAGTATAGCAACTGCCTCATGTTCACGGACAGTCCCCTTCTCCTAGCACATAAATCTACATCAGTAAGCTGGAATCCACGCACTCTCAACATCACAGTCAATACTCCTGACAAAGAGGAGATTGCCAGCACAAACACCACATCACCCACATCACAGAGTCACAAAGCCATCTATGCAGGGGTCCTCAACAAAAACTTACCTAAACAACAGAGACCCCCAAAACACACTCACAAACATTCCACACACAACACCAATCACATCACACACAGCAATCAACACACCAGTGTCTCACAAACACAGCCCATTAGGCATAATAATAAACCAACGCAGCCCATAAGGCATAACAATAAACCAGACATACTAGTCAATGGCGACTCAGTAGTGAGACACACTGATGTCCCCCTCACCAGGCTCAACAAGAGGAAGGTCACAGTTAGCTGTTTGTCAGGTGCTAGAATCCACCACATCACGCACACACTTAAGTCTCTCCACAACAGGTACAAGTATGACTCTGTCATTGTCTATGTTGGTGTGAATGACTTGAGACATACCTCCCTTGACTATATGAAGAGAGACAAGATTGCGCTCCAGGCAGGTATGACCCTAGCCCTAAGCAGCATCCTACTTTCACCAAGAATAATACCACAATACCAACAAAAAATGATTGATTTCAAAAATTGGCTTAGTTTCTGGTGTCTTTCTAAGGGGATTCAGTATCTGTCTGCCTGGAATGACATTGCTGACAGTCCTTGATGCTTTGCCAGAGATGACCTCCACCTGTCACCCCTGGGATTCCGAATCTTGGCCAAGGCTCTTGTCTCCACCATTGTGCCTTTTTTTTAGGCTATGTCCCAAAGACAAATCTTCCAACATAAAAGATCTGTCAAAAAGCAAATTGAAGGTCATGCTGCTCAATGCTAGGACCCATAATCTGAAAATGCACTCACTGGAGACTCTCCTCACACTGAAATATACTGATGTCTGTGCAGTCACAGAAACTTGGTTCAGGGCTGCGGAGGGCACCCCTGGCTTACCAGGCTATACCCCATTCCACACTTTCTGACCTCAAAATGAGGTTGGAAATCTAAGGGTGGTGGAGTCTCTATCTTAATTAAGGACAGGCACGCCTCCAGACTGGTTTACCAGCATATGACACTGGAATTACTCCAGGTGCAATTCACAGTTGGCAAGACACCCATACAAGTTATAGCCAGCTATAGACCCCCCTCCGTGACTCAGGACACCTGCTCCTCCTACCTGGAATTACTTGACTCCATCAAGGTACCCCCTAACACCCTGATCCTTGGTGACTTCAACTACCCCACTATCGACAGCTGAACTATTCCTGCACTAATGCACTCACCCAACGATTCTTTGACTTCATCAATACTAACGCACTAGACCAGCTAGTTTCACCTCCCATAAGGGGAGGTAACATACTGGACTTGGTTCTTACCAGCATGGGTGACCGCTGCACCACTCCCGTAGTATGTTCTTCCTTGGTGAGATCAGATCATCAGTCTGTCTCATTCAAAGTTTCTATCCCACCTAACCCCTCCCTAGCCATAACCAGGCTAAAAACTTCTCAAAAGCTGACTACAACCTTCTAAGGGAGGGTATCAGTGGCTTCACACCACTGCTACCTCAGAGGATGCAGACAACTATGCTGAACAGTATACCAGTGCAGTATACAAGCACCTGTACAACTGCATGGACTCAGCCATACCCAACAGAACTAAAACCTGCTCCTCAGTGAAACACAAACCTGTATGGTAGATATCCCCTATCAACAGGCTTTACAACAAAAGTAAGAAACTGTTGTCCAGGGGTAAAAAGGAACAAATTCCAAATCGGAAAAAACTCCCTCCTCCACCTCAACAATCAAATTAGATCACTAGTGAAAACCTCCAAAGCCAATTATGAGTTGAAACTAGCCTCTAAAACAAAGGGAAACCACAAGTCCTTCTTCATTACGTTAGGGACCTCCATGGCTAAGCCCAAGTTTGTTCCGAATTAGTACTTAATGGTACCACTTACATTGATCTTGTTGACTTAGCCAACCTGCTACCTGATAGGTTCAGTGCAAACTTTGCCTCTCTGTGGACCCCTAAAGGCCCAGTAGACATCCCCGATATTTGTCCCACACCTCACATCTCTGTAGATCAAGTGTTAAAGGCCCTATCCAAGGCAAAGAACACAGCTTCCTTGGGGCTCTGATAGTATCCAGGCTGTATTCTACACCATCTCCATCAAGAACTAGTTTCACCATTGAGCACCCTATTCAACCACATCCTAATTACAGGCTTCATTCCAGCAGAGTGGTGCCACTATTGACAAGTCTGATCTGTAAAACCATGGAGCTTATTATTATGGATGTCAGTCTCCAAGTACTTGACTCCACATAATTCTGATTCGTCAGGAGCAAATCTTGCCTTTTGAGCCTAGTTGACTTATTTGAGACTGTCAGCAAGGCCCAAGATGAGGGAAAGTCAGCACATACAGTTTACTTTGACAGGCCAAAGCCTTTGACACAATCCCCACTCGGGCATCATCGAAAAGCTAACACAACTTGGTGTTAATCCATATCTCGTCAGATGGGTGACCAACTGGCTCATAGATAGTACCCACAAGGTCAAAAGAGGCACCACCATCTCTGACAGCAGACATGACAATAGTGGTGTTCCCCAGGGATCTGTCCTGGGACCCCTACTATTTGGCATTTTCTTCTCAGAGGTCCAGTCAAAGGCAAAGGGCCTGTAGCTGGCCAAGTTTGCTGATGACTGTAAGTTGGCTGCTGTCATTGACTCCCCAAATGATGTTATACTGCAAGAGGGTCTCACAGCTACAAATAACTGGTGCCAAAGTCATGGCCTTAAGTTAAATGCAAAAAAAGTATTATGATACCATTCAGCAAAAACGCGGCCCCTGCTGTTTACCACATCAATGACAACCCCCTAAGCACACAACCTGTGGTGAGAGATCTGGGTACTCAGGTTGACAACAATCTCAATTTGACCATCATGTGGCAGCAGTGGTCAGAAAAGCTTTTTACTTGGTTCATCTCATAAGTAAAGGGATTGCATCCAGAAAAAAGGAGGTTATTACCGGTTTATACTTCTCCCTCATTAGACTTATAATTGAGTATAACGTCCCATTTGATATGTACCTCTCCAAACACCTGCATCAACTGGAAAGGCCACAGAAATACCTCACAAAGAGAATCCATGGCCTCCAGCACCTGTCCTGTGCGGACAGGCTCAAATCAGTATCACTCTAGTTGGTGTCATACAGATTGCTCAGAGGTGACCTGTGTCTTGCCTACAAGGCAATATCGGAGCCTTTTATACTAGAGATGCTCCATATCCATAAGTCTAACTCCTCACGCATTACCCACTCAATAGGCCTAAATCTAATATGCAACATCAACAAAACCTGCTGGAGAGACAGGTTTGTCTGCCAGAGGCTGTCCCTTCTCTGGAATAGTCTTCCCATACATGTCAAACATAGTACCTCGCTAACCCTCTTCAAGTGCAGTCTTGATGAGTGGATGGGAAACCACAAATTTGTCCCAGTGGTTCCACCTTTGTCCCTCATTGACAGGGGTGACAGATGCTGATTGAGGCTTCTTTTTTTGGGATAAACTCTTGGCTAGGCTCGTAAGGACTCCAGGGCCATTAGCCTAATAACCTCTTATGATCCTATGAGCATCTGTTCTTCTGAGCTAAACTATTTATTCATTCATTCATTCATTTATTTAATTGTTGATTCTTTTGCTGAATGCTTGAATATGCTGGTACAAAAAGAGCATTTGATTAATTTATTCAGTGGAACTAACTCCCTCAGTGATTAAGAGCCGTTAAGAAATACACAGAATTTAGGAAGGAACTACTAAACCACCAAGAGAATTTTACAAATAAAGCATTAAGGAGTATTACGCTATGTAGTTAGAAAGCTTTCTGCAGGTATGAGGTCATAGTAGCACCATTTACTTGAAGGTATAATATAAGAATAGAGATGTAGTCAGGTACGCCTTTAAATCCCCCCCCCCCTGCAAATTAATTACATTCAGTGGTGCTTCTTATATAATTAACTAAAATATTCTGTCTTTGGAATGATCTTACAGAATACTCTTTCTTTTTTGATTAGGGTCAGGGCTTGGGTAACAGAATACCTTTCTACCTTCAACTGAAGTCTGAAACAAAAGCATGCAATATAAAAAAAAATGAACATGTACGTATTCAGTATAATTTTAGATGAACTGTACAATATCTATTCAAAGCAGAAATGTATGGCAAGCTACATGATAGCAGACTTATACATTCAGTAGATCACAGGTAAGTTTACAGGCTATTAAAACTTTATTAATGACTCTTACTGCTACCCATTGGGAAATAAACTCAACGTTGTGTAAATATTATGCTTTATGACTACAGGAAGGTCCTGCATTTTGCAAACCGCCATCTTTGCAAGCAACCTGTGAAAAACTATTTTCAAAAATTACCACAGCATCCCAGAATGCCTTATTGTAAAATATTAGAAAAGAGACATACATTAAAGTCTTCAGATCTTTATTAAAACATCTACTGAAGGAATACAAATGTTTACAATTTATAGATACTGCATAGATGTTGAAGTTCACTAAAGCATTTTCTAAAATGACTTGAATTAAATATTTTGTATGTTCACCCTCTAATACCTCAGTTAGTACAGTCTACATCTTGTATGATTTTTAATGTTTGTATAGGTTAAAATTCTGCATGTTAGCTACTGCTGGGATGAAGGATGCGACAAATCTGTATATAGGTGTACGAATACATTCATTGTGATAGTTAAGTACATTATTACTTGCTGCTTGCTATTCTTAGTTGTTTATTCATCTGTATTCTACAATGTTTTATGCATTTAGATTGCTTTCTGTGTTGTATCATTATATTTGTGCTGTTTTATCCTAATGTTTATCATGTTGTTCGGGTCCTAGACCACTTCATCTACACAACTAACAAACAGTAAAAATAAAGTAAAAATGATATAGCATAATAAAATACAGTAACAAATTATATACCATAAGTTGTGGAACTGGTAAATGCAATGAGAATGTTAGCAATGTGGTAAACTCAATTTCATGGACACCTGCCAAAGTAGAGCAGACTGTGGATGGGACACCTGAGATGTCACTGACTTTATCTCCCTGCAGCACACATCTCCTGTCTGAGATTCTCTTGACACACAGTGAACAATATCCATCAGTCTAACCCCCAGTCTTGATATATTTGTTGTTTCCTCCTCATCCACCCA
The DNA here is from genome assembly GCF_019279795.1 of Protopterus annectens. NCBI lineage: Eukaryota > Metazoa > Chordata > Ceratodontiformes > Protopteridae > Protopterus > Protopterus annectens. The sequence continues at coordinate 627,583,632 of NC_056749.1, forward strand.
CTCCCATCTAGGAAATCTGATGCATGCTGTTTTATGTGCCCATCGATGGGTATGTGTGAATGAAGCTGACGTACATTGTCCACTGAAAAATATGCTTCCTCAGTAAATGTGAATCATTTGCCTGTGCAGTCCCATTTGGAATTAATATGTGTTAACCAACAGTTACTTAGTATTTTGAAAATGACAGAATTTTCCCACCAAAGTGAGTATAAGAGCAATAATTTGTTCTGAGGAAGCATATGTAGTAAAACAAAATACATTTACTTAAGGAGTAAGTAAAATTAGCAAAGTTTGTCTCAATATCGTCAGGCTATTTCACTGGTGTTTGTTTTGCAGTCTGTATTATTAAAAAATATCTGCCTAGACTGTAAGCCAAGCTGTTAATCCTCCAAGATCAAAAGAATGGAAGACATTTGTAGAAGCAGGAAAGAGTGGCATCATATATTATTTACCTTTGTTGGTGTGATTTATGACAGCAAGCAGAAGAAAAGTAATCTTGTTCAACACTTCGTATATGAAAGTATAGTCAGGACTTGTCTTTTGCAGCTGCCTTTATAAATATGCAGAACTAAAAGGCTGCTGTGTACATTCAGAATAACATTATGTCATCTGAACTTCCCAGTATATTCATTGCTGTTAGGCACCATTACTCATAATGAAACACTGACTGTAGCAGAGCAGTTAACAGAAGTAATGTACGTTACTTTAAACTTAACTTGTTGAAAAATGAAATCAAAGGCATTGCGCAAAAATAATCTAGCCTTCTGTCTGGTTCAAGAGCTGTTTGATATGGTGAATCAAAAAGATGCATATTTATCTTTCACTGCTGGTATTTTTATATCACACCAGCAGTTTTCAGTGGTACTTAACACTTCCCCCTTGTGGCAATTCATAGTAACTAATGGTTAAAACCAAAAAGCAAAAATGGCCTACAGTAAATGCATACGTGAATATATCCATATATACTGCAAGAAAGACCCAGCCAAGGTAGTCTTCACTGTGTTATACCTTTAACCTCCTGTTGTGGAGACACGTGAGATATATGCAAATGACCACATAAGGACATATCAGTGTTACAGCTACATGGCTTTAGAATGGCCACGGCTTTTTACTTTATAGGTCTTTATGGGTAATTTCAGGCCAATAAAGAGAAAACCCACTGTCTTTCTTGCAGTTTTTACTGAATTGTTTCTCTCTGTGACCTTTTTACCCTTTGGTTGGGATAGATCCCTATATGTACATAGGAAGAAAACAGAGAGACCCTGGCAAAACAGAGTGCTATCTGATTTAAAAAAAAAAAAAAAAAAAAAAAAAAAACAGTGTTACAAACCTCCTTTAATGAGGGTCTCATGGGAGATATATGCATCATCCCTGAAGGGAATGCGTATTCCAGCCCACTGGTTTTTGAATGCATAGTGACTCTTAATTTTTAATAGTGTTAAATGTATGTTTTCAATGGGCATGGATTGCTACAGAATATGAGTAACACTGTTGGTGGGATTTGTACAGCTACTCTACACTGCTGCTCAAGGCATAACAGTATCTACAGATTACATGCTTAGAGCATGAAAAATGGCACTTTAGTGCAATTAGCTGTGCTCCACCGTACACAGGAAAGCCAGTACTGCAAATATACAAGCAGAAAGTAGCTTTGTTGCTATAGAAGGACAAAGTCTGTAGTATGAACCAGACACCCCAAGTTCAGTTAGTGGATCATTTGTGTGCTGGACCTGGCAGGGAGGAGTATGAAATGATAAGGTGTTGCCTGCTTACTTTTTTCCAATATAAAAGACAGGAGTGACATGTGGACAGAAGGTATGACCTTTTCATTAGAACCAGTGGTGACCAAAGCACAGCATGGCTGCCTGGCCTGGAAAGTGGATGAATGCAGATGGTGATTCCAGCTGTAGGTTTTGGGTGGATACTCACCTGAGAACAAGCTTAATAGCTCACCTGGCCTACAAAGGATGGCTGTATGCAATAGTGGAGGTAGGACCAACCTCAGAAAACAGTCTTCCACTGTAGGCAAGCAGTGGTGGATCTCCAGCCTGTTCACTCCCCAGAGGAAAGCTCTACATTTGCCATTTTTTTTTAAAGAGGGCACACTGAGAACTCTAGCCATGGGGGGGGGGGGAATTAGGACCACAGTTTGGAGGTGAAAGGAGATTATAGACTACCACACTACTACAGAAGAACAACTAAATTCACATAAAGTATGGAGTTCCAAAAATAATTAAAAAAAATGCCAGTAGATGCATACACACAGTGAAGCATGTACACAGACGTTCAAGGCGTAGTCCATATAACATCCATGTGTCACTTTATGCAAATTGAAAGCATTACTTCAAAGAAATTGCAACAGAAGGCATACACAAGGTTGGGTAGAGGGTCGGGGTTCAATCTGCAGTGTGATGGCATCCTTGCTGCCCAGAGGAATATTACTGTGATACATCACTAGCTGATTAAAAAGAGTGGCTGCAGGCATGAGCCACACTCCCTCTGGTGACCCAGTGAGTGGGGCTAGCCAGGTGAGTGAGTCTGCAGTTCACTTACTGCAAGAGGCTGTTCATTCTGGCTAAGAATGTGCCAAATTGTCTCCCACTGCAGCCTCTACCAACTGCTGCAGCTGTGACTAGGCCACATCAAACATTGGGGTAGGCTACCTGTCAATGTGAGGTCAAGACCACCTTCCAGAAAGGTATTCCCACATTCATCACTGTTCAGAGCTATAGCCTCAGCAGGAGTGGGATGAAGTTAAGAAGCTTGCTGAGCATATCTACATCCAGACCTGCAAGGGCTAGATACAACTGAAACTGCCATAGGATAATCTATCCTACCACTGGAATTGATATATTTATATGAAGGTCAGCATTTTTCAGTAAAACTAAGTCTCCCTTGCTCCTTGTCTTTCATTCCTCCTTCAGTAGGTGACAAGGCTTTTGTCTTTTTCTGCTTATGCTGCAAGATAAGTTTTCAAATCGAAGAAGTGAGATATGTGTAAAATAAGATACCAGAATAGTACTGACAGTCTGCAGCCCCATATGTATATCCCAATAGGTGTGCCACAGGCAGTAGGCAAGCAGATGTGTATGACCCTGTTCATAAGTTAACATACCTGATCTGGCCCTAGTACACTTGCTGACATCCTTGGTGGTCTCCCGGCACCCTGGGATGGGGAAGCATAACCACCATCACATAATATGTCCCTGCAAAAAAATATTACAAAATGTTGCACCACCATCTCAGTATGACAGAGAAGCACAGCATAAGGGCTTACACATATATGCTGTCTAAAATGAGACACAAAGACTTGCCAGTAGCAGGAAAATGTCCCCAGATATACACAAAACAAAAGAAAGAAAAATATCTTTTGGGGCATTGCTGCCTAGTCTCTGCCTCCTAGGCACAGGGATCTTAAAGTGGCAACCTTGCAAGTCATCATACCTATGCCTATAGTATTCCTAAACTCGGTTATGCCCATGGCTGATATTTAGCACCTAATTAAAGTCATACCAGACATCAGCTTTATGGAAGAGACCAGCAAGGAGGCGCAGTGGCTGCTCCCTAAATCTGCTGTGCAGGAGATAGAGCATATTGTGATCTTCACACACCATATAGGTATCATCTGCTGGACACTTGCAGAGGTAGCCATTGCTATGCATGCATCATCAAAAATGATGGCATGTTCCAAGGAGTAAAATAGTAGATGGGAATTTTTCATACATTGTGATTTCTGAAAAGCTTTTAGCACAGCTTGCAACTGTTCAGAAGTGCAGTGCTCATAATCATACATGTCTCCT